>NC_039364.1:115249565-115249815 GCF_003573695.1 Papaver somniferum
CAAAAAAAAAAAATGTCTCTCTTTTTTTTTCTCTCTTTCACAAAATAAAGAAAATCTTCTTCTTTCGCTCCTTTAGCTTTGCTTTTCGCTCCCAAACTTTAAGTAAATCACCACAAGCTTTGGCAAAATTGTCTTTCACTCCAATCTTCAAAAATCTGCAAGGAAACAAAAAAAACCAAAAACGTAAAGAAGAACAAAGAATAATAAAAATAATAAAAATCTAAAAAAAATGCTAACTAAACACAGGTCC
>NC_039364.1:115849866-116108362 GCF_003573695.1 Papaver somniferum
TCAGCCTCACCCATCACAATGGTAGAAGACTGCTTCGGCTTAATCTTTTTCTTCTTCGACACCTGAAAACCAAAAGAATTATTTTTCCCGAACAGTTGAATTTCTAAAAGAAAGAGAAGCGCAGCTAGAATCCGCGTACCTGAGCAGTCGAGGCACTCCTCGGTGGAAGTATAGCACCAGAACCTTCCTCCTCGTCTCCCTCCACAACGTCAAGGTCATAAGGAAAATTCATACCTGCGAAATTTAAACGCCAGGGACAGAAATCTCCATAACGAGCAAGAGGAGATTCACGCGGCTTGCTACTCTCAGTAGGACGCCAACCGCGGGGACCAGGAATCCAATCGTACGCCCATGGACCAACCAATTCGATAACGGTAGCGTGCCACTCGTAGTCATGGTCGCGCTTGATCCTCTCGCGGGCCGGGAAAAGTTTCCGCTGACTAGAACCCTCCGTGCCGGGAACATACTTCAGCTTGGCATCGCTGACCTCATTTAACAAACGAATTTCGCCGCGAGGAGCAGCGAGATTCCGGAGGTTGACACTCCACGGCTTACGGTTCCTACTGTTGACGTAATCGCCGAAGGAGTTATTGAAATTCTCAGGAGTATACCATTATTTCTCCGCGGGATTGGGAACGTAACAAGTCATTGTCGTTTCCCCCTTACTCCGCAGATAGCATTCCTTCAGGGCGCGGAGATAATTCCCGGATAGTTGCGATACAGAACGGCTGTGAGTATTGGTGGAAGAGCCTTCACGACTAGCAAGCACATCATAGTAGAAGGAATCACCTGACTTGTACAACGGCAGCATAAGACCAGCTTCGAACGCACCAACAGTGGTCAACAAATGAAATTCATCGAACTCATACTTTGAGATAAGCTCATAAGTAATATCATCCGCAGGGGCATAGAAACGAACTTCGAAGGCTTGAAGCTCATGCTTTTCCTTGAAAATCTCGAGATCAATGTGCTTGAACGTTACTTTTTTCTTACTGACCGAAACGCTGCATATCAATGGGGCAGCCTCATCCTCCTCGGCGGGGCCGGATGAACCAATGAAAGCCTCGGAAGCCTTTCTCTTCAAAGAAGGATTCTTTGAAGACTCAACCCTCGGAACACTACCTTTGGTATTCTTCCCTCTAAATGAACTTATAGGAGGGGGCGGCAGACGCTCGGGCTCTACAGAACGTAAGGGAGGAACATCAAAACAGACAGCACGGGTCGGTGACTGCGTACTCCTAATACCATCCCGCGGACGAGACACCGCGCGATCAACAACTCTTCGAGACCCAGAAGGATTGGTCGAAGGAACCTCTTCCCTAGAAGATGAGGCCTTCGCCCCAGAAGAAACTCGACTTCTACGAACATCATCTTGAGACTCTCTACGCGGAGGAGATCTCGATAGACCAGAACCAGGAGTCTGATAAGGAAGCCGCGGACGGTCAGACATGGCTGCGAAAAGATTAATCATAAACAAGTCAAAAACAAACTCAAGGAAATTACCAACGATCAAAAAAACCACATAAATAGAAATCCACACACGATAACGCAGAAACCCTAAAATTAGCATACATGATCAAAATTCCATAAAATCCCTACCCTAACACTGGCCTCCTTGATTTAAGACGAAGAACAGGGGCAAACTAGCATGCAAGCATTGAAAGAACTTCTTCATCACAAACAAGGAACAACAGTAGCAGAAAATTTACAAATCAACATAGCGTAAAACCATGGAAACAAAGAAAAGAAAAACTTACCAGCAAAAACAGCAGCAGCAAGAACAAATCAGAAATAAAGAGGAGGCAAGCGTGATTAATGCTCAATGGAAAGAATTTAAGGGCTGACGAATAAAGACTGACAGAGAATTTAAGGGCTGAAGAATGAAGACTGACAGAGAATTTAAGGGCTGAAGAATGAAGACTGACAGAGAATTTAAAGGCTGAAGAACGAAGAACTAAAATTGAGAGAATGTTTAGGAAGAATGAAATTAATTTTCTTTCTCTCCTTAATATACCCGAAAGAAAGAGAAGGAAATTAATGGAGGAATGGGAAACGTGCCCGTTACATGAGCAGTTAATGCACAAATAAAAGACGTTCCCAAGTATCTAGGAAAAGTTATTAGGAGAGATAGAAGAATATGCAACGACTGTTTTCTTCAGTGCACCCATTAAACATTCAAGCCCGAAGAAAAGGGGCAAATTGTGTATACATATATCTCACCATCAGACACGTGTATATAGAAAAATACGTGGAAAGCAGGCAGGCCAAGACATCAAAATACGATGTACTACGGAACACCAAATAAACCCCAAGGAGTTACTTTATCTCATCCCAAAAGAAGCTAAGATCAACGGTGGAGAGAAAGTTAGCTGACACGGATGTGACAGGGGCAGAAGACACTTGTCTAACACGAGCAGGCATCTCAACCACCCTCATTAAACACTCTGAGCAGTATACGTGTCGATCAATCCGTGGGACGAGCGAGGATGTCTCTGCGTGATCAAGGGGAAAACGCAGACGTCTGCGTGATGGACACAAGACACTAGAAGATAAGGTTCCAACGGCCTTCAGAGATGGGTCCCACACTCTAACCCTATAAATACCCCTTCTCCACCAAGAGGAAAGGGGATCGGTGAAAAACAGGAAGGAAAGGAGAGAGAAATATTACGAGTGTAAGTTAATCCTTTAGAAGGGAAAATACATGTAAACCGAAAAGTCATTCGACTACTCTTCTAACCGTGAAGAACATAGTGAAACAACAAACCCCGTGGACGTAGGCCTTAGTGCTGAACCACGTAAACCTCGGTCTTGTTTATATTTCAGCACTTTATATCTGTCTAACCCCGTGGATCTTTACTTGTACGTTTTGTTTTCTTTGTGTTTATCTATATCCCGTGCGCAAACACCCTGCATGGAGTTGTTGGATGAGGCTGTGATAAACCCGAAGGTTTTGAGCCAAGGAATCAACACTAAGATATCATCATCACAAATTATTCTATACTATGATAATTGGTTGTGAGCATTCTGATGCCTTCATGATCAGTGTGTTCACAAGAATAGAGATAAGAAAGAGAGAGATGGAGAATTAAGAGTTAATGGTGGTGAGTTTGTGCTCAGTATACGGAGGACAAGGGGTAATAGAATTAATGGAGGAAGATGCAAGTGGTGGTGGTTCCGTGAAAGAGAGAAATAATTGAAGAAGGTGTTCTTCTGGTCGATTAAGGGAGGAGAGATAAGGTGCTACGGTGTTGCGCGAGAGTATCAAACGTTGAAGTGCTGAGAGTATGAGCTGTAGGATGATTGGCAGCTATAGTGATCTGACGGTTCGGGTGTTGAACGGGTTTGGATATTGGGTTTGGATTTGGATTCTCTACCAACCCCACTGCTTCAGTAGCTCTCGCAAGCGGCTTGCCAAAGGTGCGTAAGCGGATTGCGGCTGTTCTTTACGCGATATTCCTTCACGATTCACGGCTTTCTTGCGGGAGCCTTGTGTTGTCTCTATTCCGATCGCCGCTAGCTACCATTTCTCTGCTCTTTTGGGATTCTCAATTCATCCAAGCTTTATTTAGTACCTAAAAACACAAGATTAATTAGTACAAGTTTTTATTCTTGAAAACAAAGAAAACACAGAATTTGGGATAATATATGATTTTAAAGCGCAAAAAGACGAGTTATTTGCCAATAAAATTTTGTAGAAATATGCACTATTTGGCACTCATCACTCACCCATTTCTATTGCCACCAGAACTCAGCCTTTAGTAACACAACGGCCTACTTCCCTGCAACCTCAGACAACTCCATCTCAGTTCATTCCTTGCTTAGCCAACTGCAAACACACAGCTGCAAGGTACAGTTCATACCAATTCTATCTCTATAATATGACTTCAATCACTTCATTCTTGCTCTCCTCTAACTCAGTTCAACCAGCGATGCCCAATTAAGTTCTCACTGCAACACCAATTGTATTTCCTTCTTGACTCCAAATCTGTAGCCAAACCCTTCAATTCTTCTTCAAATCAACTGAATCAACAGAGCATCATCAATTAACATTTATTTGTGATCCGAACTTCATTTAATCGCAAAATCAACCAAAACCGATCACGAATCGAACCCTAGTTTCACCATCTTCTTTTCAAACTCCAGTTGCATCATCTTCTCTGAATCAATTTCTTTTCAGAAATCCACCAGATTCCACCATCAAAACTGAAATACCCATCTCAGATTCACGAACCGTCAATCTGCTCTTCAATTACCATCACTTCTTCTCTATTCAGCTGAATTCATCCACTGTAACTCTGATTTCTTTGCTTCCTCTAATTCATCGACTGCAACATCACTTCAACTTAAATCTCCACCTCTCTGTGTTGTCCAAATCCACACCAGTAGAGCTAGATCCTCTCTCAATCTCTTCATGTTCTCTTCGATTTGATCTCTCCATTGACAGCGCCTCCTTTTTCTCTTGGTTTCAGCTCAGGTAAAACTAATGATAATGATAAGTGAAAAATACACTTCTCTAAATTTTAGGGTTGTGTAGGAATTAAAGTAGATACAACCACCCAGGTGAGACGGATAAGGGGCAACTTGGGTGACTCTAGGCATCACTCATTAAATAAGGACCACCAAGGTTCTTTGCTCCATGCTTCTCTAGACTAAGTTTTAATGGTTGTCCTATTTTTCTCCATTGTGCTCCCACTGGCACTTGCGCATGAAATGCTACTTTTGCTTAGATGAACGTTTTCTCTTTCCTTTGCTCTCAGGGACTCCATTGCACCTAATAACTCAAAACTAAACATAAGAGATGCAATTCACAAGGATAACAACAAAGAAAGCATAAATACTAGATATAAAATTAGGTGTTTTACAACACCTATCAGCACACATCTGTTCTTCCATATACACCACATTACTATCACAGCCAAATTGATCATATCCTTCCTGCAACTGAAACCAAATTAGTTGTATGTGTCCAAGACATAACCCAATCTTGTATTGTGTTGTAATTCGGTGCTTCTTGAATAATAGTGTTAAAAATATCAGGCCAAAGAACTTGAGAAAATGAGTATTGAAACATCAAATGTTCTGTAGTTTCCAGACTTTGATCACACATCACGCAATTAGAATGATTTAGACAAGTACTTCTCTGAAGTCTAGCAGCCACTGGTAAGATATCTTTAGCAATCTTCCATATAAACGGTTGTCACTTGAATGGCACTTCAATATTCCATATCATAAGACACATCTTCTTTTGTTGTTCAGTGACCTGTTAGAGCATTGCTCGGTCGGACTCACAAGTGTTGCTATATCAAGCTTGTTGTCAAATTTAGTTGTCAAAACTATATCTTGATTTTATAGTCTACAATTAGTTAAGTCTCAGTCTAGGATAGTGGAGTTGAGAAAGAACCAGTCATCATTTGCATTCTACCGTTTGAAAAGTTCTGTAAGAGTCTGGAACTCAGTAATTGCATAAGTGTGCAAACCGGTTTATGAACTGAGTAGTTCTGTTGACTATGGAACTCGGGCATTGCTTATAAGTTTGAAAACCGGTCCACGTACTATGACTCAGCCGATTCACGAATAGTTCAAGTACTTGTACTTTGTACATTTACAGACTATGTTGATTATGATTCAATTGCGATTAAATTATTTCCTTGAAGTAATTTTTATTTGATCAATTCTCTAATTAACACTAGACTCATTTGATCACATAAATGTGACTTAATATTAATATCTTGTGAACATGAAAATGAGTGTTAAGCTTTTAAGTTCAAATAGGATAGTTTCGGCTAACCATATTGAACATAGTCTTTATACACGGTTCGGTTACGGTTACCTAACTATAGTGTATATCTTATATATGTGAATAATATTCAAAGATTTCATCTAACGGTGAATATTTATTGCTTGGTTCCAAAGCTATCTTAGCTTAAACCTAAAGCAACCTAGGCTTTGAAGTCTATATAATGGGAACTCTTGGCAACTGGGATCTTTGAATCCTGACACTACTTTTTGGTGTGTCCTAGTTGTATCTAGACTCGTCCTCTCCATAAATTTTTTAGGGTTTAGCGACAACAAAGACTTCATTGGGATTCGTGAAGCCAACTGCAGTTATCTTTTATCTTGATAACTTGAGTATCATGATCTTAATTGTTTGTAAAGCCTTGCTCCATCAATCAAGATAGATAGTAATCAACAAAGTCTCTTCATCTCATACTTTTTTGATTCGGCAAGTTTTATACGTGTGAGGTGAATACTAATCTAGGATGCACTTCGGGTTGCGTAAGTCCGGATTTTGAGGATAGTCAAACTTTTTTCTAAGTCGCTATCCATTTTCATCACCTGGATCTATCGTTTGACCTGATTATACGTTTAGATCGTAAATCAGGAAATCAATAAATATGCTTAATCTGTGGGAGGCAGATTTGGTTCAAAGTCTTCAATTGAGTTGAAGCAACTCTAAGTTGGTGTGAGACCTTTTAAGGGAATCAATTGCGAATAGTCCTGCTGGGATTCAAAAGGCGTAAGGAGCGCGACTGTTCCTGAATCAGTGGGAGACTGAATCCGGGCTCAACTACATTCCAGACTGAAGTTAATTGGTAGTAGGCTAGTGTCTGTAGAGGCTTAATACAGTTTGGTGTTCAATCTGGACTACGTCCCAGGGTTTTTCTGCATTTGCGGTTTCCTCGTTAACAAAATTTCTAGTGTCTGTGTTATTTCTTTTTCCGCATTATATTTTTTATCTTTATAATTGAATATCACAGGTTGTGCGTTGATCAACCATAGTATCTAGGTATAACCTTGTTAGTTGGAAAAGACTTGACTGATCCTTGGACATTGGTCTTTGGTACCGTCTAAGAACTCTCTTTGTAGTTAGGTTCACGGATTCAATTCGGTAAACGTTCTAACAACAAGAGAGAGAAAGAGATATATAACTCTAGGAACTTTACTTGATTGAGTTTTTACTCTCGGAGTTGTGTTGAGTTTGTCCATACATATTGCCTAAGAAAAAGTTGGTGGTGTATTTTGGTACCCCCGGCGTTTTCATGACCGTTCTTTTACAATTTTGCAAAATAATTGCTTGATACATAAAGTTAACTGTAAACTGACCATTCCTAGTCAAAGATCATCTCAGTTTATCCTCTGCTGGCTATTGAGGAATTCTAATATTCTCAATCTTAGTGATCTGCTCATGAGAATAAAATTGTTGTAGCTTATCTGTTCTCCATATTCTGTTCTCACGATCTATAAATTCAGAGACTTGCTGAGAATACATCTGAATATTATAGACAGGGAATTAAAAGTTTTGAGCACTTGCTTCACTGAACCAATTATTGTGCCATATATTGATTTTAGAACGATCCCCAACTTCCCAGACATAAAAATGTTTAATCCACAACAAGCCTCTTTGAATCCCATTACAAATCCATGTACCTTTATGTTTAATCTCACCATATAAAGGATCCCCATTCTTGAAGTATTTAGCTTGCATCAGTTGAACCCATTTTGCATCTCTTTCATGAATCCTTCGCCATGCCAACTTTGCCAATAGAGTTCATTGAAAAATCTCAGATTCTTAAATCCTAAACCCCCATTCTTTTGGGTAGATTCAAATCCGGCCATCCAACTGTATGACCACCTTTAGAGTTTGTTTTGTTCCACCAATAATTTCTTTGTAAATCCTCCATCGTCTTTATTAATTTATCCGAGCATACATACAACCCATTTGGTACTGAGCCATCGAACCAATAACTGCCTGAATCTGAGTACTTATGCCAGCTTAGTTCACCAGTTTTCCCTGCCAAGATTGGCAATCATTTTTGTTTCCGCCAATAAATAAGGGAATACCCAAGTAGTTCTATTTTAGAGGCATCCGTTGCATCTTCACCAACTCTGTAACATCCTCTCTAGCTGCCACTCAAGTTATTACTAAAATAAATGCTAGATTTAGGTAAGCTAACCATTTCCCTGAGATCTCGCAGAATTGGTTAATAATTTTCATTAGATTAAAAATGGAACTTGTTGAAGCAGATGAAAATAAGATGCAGTCGTCAGCGAAAAATAAATGCAATATTTTAGGACCTTTATGAACTGGCTGAGCAGGAGAGATCAAACCATTAATTTTAGCTACCTATAACATCCTGCTAAATGCTTCCATGCAGAGAATAAATAAATATGGAGATAAGGAATCACCTTGACGAAGTCCTCTTGATGGAGTGAAAGAAGCAGTAGGTGAGCCCTTAAGAAGTATTGAGATGGAAGTAGTACTAATGCATTGATTAATTAGTTGACACCACCTTTCATTAAATCCCAAACACTGCATAATCTTAATGATAAAATCCCACTTCATTCGATCGAAAGCGCTCGCCACATCCAATTTTATTGCAACTGCCCCTTTAAAAGCCTTGGTTTTCTTCTTGTAATCAATAACTTCCTGCACAATGATTGTTGTTAGAGCATATCTCGGTTGAACCCACCAAGCGTTGGTATGTCAAGTTTGGTTGTCATATTTTAGTATCAAAACTTTTCCAGAGTCGCTTGATTAAATACTAGAGTCAACTTCGTTTAGGTTAGACTGGAAATTCTAGGAATGTTGAGACATACGAGTATTACTATGAAGACCTGAAGAATTAGAAGAAGTAACGACTACAACGACGACATCATCTTCCACTTGAGGTTAGTAATATTGACTTGATCTTGTTTCCATTCCTAGCGTATCTTTCAAGTCGTGCAATATTGAACACAAAACACACGAAGCTGTATATATTGTATATAATACTCTAGTGATGAGACTTGGTCATAATAGTATGATAAAAGTGTCAAGGAAAACATATTACGAAGTATAAACGCTTATCTTTTGGAACACTCTCGTATCAACCTTATTCTCTGTAGTTGTGTGATCTGATCTTGCTCTTTTCTATCGTGATTGAGTACAATCGTAAATTGGCTTGAGATTTATATCTTCGATAGGCAAGATAGAAAAGTAGTCACAAACACCTTCGTCTCATCGTTTGTGATTCCACAATATCTTGTTTCTTTAATCGATTAAGATTATTGTGAGGTGATTGATAATACTAGGTTGTTCTTCGGGAATATAAATCTGGGTTATCAATTGGTTCATGTTCATCTTGATTTATCAGAAGACGGAACAAAAACTCGTAGGTATATATGTGGGAGACATATTTATCTATTCAATAGACTTTTCTGTGTGATACAGATTTGTTTATCAAGTCTTCGACTTTGGGTCGTAGCTACTCTTAGTTGTGGGTGAGATCAGCTAAGGGAATCAAGTGTGTAGTATCCTGCTGGGATCATAGATGTAAGGAATGCGACTGTACCTTGATCAGTGTGAGATTGATTATGGATTAACTATATTCCAGACCGAAGTTAGCTTGATAGTAGGCTAGTGTCTGTAGCGGCTTAATACAGTAGTCCCGGGGTTTTTCTGCATTTGCGATTTTCCTCGTTAACAAAATTCCTGTGTCTGTGTTATTTCTTTTCCGCATTATATTTTGTTATATAACTAGCCCTTAATCCGTGCCGTAACGGCACGGGCCATGATGTTGGTTCATTTTTAATATATCGTATAATTTGTGTCCCGAATACTTATCAACTCCTTATGATTTAATATGGGTTTATCATAAAAAAAAGTCGGGATTTTCCTCTTTTTTTTTCTTGTTTTTTTCCTTTAATATTTTACTGCCGGAGATTTGCTCAAACGAAAGAAATATAATCTTAACTTCCAGACAATTTTTTATTTAGGTTCATTTGCTTATAATGAGATAATGCTCTACATGAACATGGAAGTTTAAAATTTTTTTGGAAATATGTCGTCAACAACGCTCATCTCAGTGAAATCAACTAATCAATATCGTTCATAAAAGTCTCCCCATGCTCCTATTTCGCTCCAGCTGACTCATTTATCATGGTCATGTTGTCGATCCTCCAAATAGGCAGAGAATAATATTTTTTTGCATCGAACGTATGATACAAACTCTCCAATGTGACATGATTTTCCTGTAATTTTTCAACACCCATCAGATGACAATGCTTAAAATGTGTACCTATTACCTTTTCGAAGGGATTGTATATATGCAAACCTCTGCCATTAAATCTTCAACAACGTATCGTGCCCAACAGTTCGTCTTAACGAAGGCTTTGGTAACTTCAAAAGTCTTGGACATTTTGTCACTTCCATATGTTCCTACCTTCACTTGGAATACAATCTGGCGACACATTACCTCATAAAGAACCTTGAATACATATTGTACTCCCTGATCCTATTTCAAATTTATAGGTAGTCAATAGATCCTTTACCAAAAGTTGACATCTTCTACATTGAATATTTATAAAAAAAATTATGGTATTGTGGATCGTTGCTTTACAAGATTGTAGTGTTCAAAATTGGTCTCTTCAAGTCCCACGGCTTTCTAAGTTTATATATCCTGTTTGTTTTTAACATTTTAGTTAGCCATATTATGTTTGTTACTAACTTTAAACTTGATGTCATCTTCTACTGTGAACTTTATGTGATTTCAGAATCGAAATAGTTATACCTCTTTCATTCGTATCAAGTAATCCATCATATATCCCAACAATTCTTCTACAACAATTCCTTTCTTTTTCCGTTTCCGGACCATCGGTAGCCATTATTATCAAACGCAATCTTTCTAATTTTTGTTGATGTTATGTATTTGCAATGTTCATTTTTCTTAAATAAATAGATTGTGGAAAAACTAAGAAAAAAAGAACATAAGTATTTCATCGGGTCTAAGTTACAATATCCAAAATACTCCGGACACTGCTTCTGGTGCCTTGTTTCCTCAAATTCATCATTGCATTCTAGACAGTACATGCAACACCAATCATTTGCGAAGTGAGCTATTTGCGCAAGTGTGGTCAATGTATCCCTTACCTGTAATTATAATAACAACACGTCAATTTTTTTCAAGGCGTCCAGTTGTAAATGGTATGAATCTAATGGATTTGAATTGTACCTCAATCTTAGATATCACCTTTTTCTCACATAACATAGCAATTGAGGAAGGACAAATCTTGACCACTCTTTACATGGGCAGAGTTAGCCAAACTATGTTTTGAAATTTTCTTACGTGGAAATTATTATTAATCCATATTTTAGTCGGCTCCTATCGAAGCCGATCTAATTAGTCCTATAGAAAGTTAATCTTAAATTTTTGACCTTATTTCTTGACCAAATTATTGAAGTATTCTCAGTCATGTTCTGCTTTGTGTGATCTACCCATTTGTATCCACTCTACCTTCTAACCCAGTGAATGAAACCTATATATGTTGATCTGTAATTTGATATTGTTGATTTGTAATAAAGAGGTCGCATGATTTGAGAATGTAAAATATAAAAAATATTCTATAAACATCGGAGGAGAAATTTAGATTTATGATTTAGAGTTTTTTATGATGATTTTGATGAACAAACAAATATTTTCAAACAATTGTTGTCTTTATAGGTAGTTGTCGCGAAACAACTCGACATTGATGGTCTTTCAGGAAAAAAATGTAATAGTACTTGAGAGAGCGATAATGTTCTCTTACGCGGGCACACCAATTGCCTTTATATAATACGGATACCGTTTCGGTGATCCAACAGTCATGATCATATTATCTTATACGTTCCGGTACCATCCTCGAAATATTTGATTTTTGTCCTTATCAATGGTGCTAAAAACAACTAATTACATCTTTCACAATACAATGTTGCATGTTTTGTAAAGATTTTTTTTTACTCAGTCAATAAAACTCACTAAAAAGCAAAAACTATTATTATCCACTACTATTACCAACACCCACCACCATAAAAACCATCCACTGCTACTATTTCTTCCACCAATAGAAATGTTACCGCCTCCACCATTCACAAACACCCGCCACCGTTTATACTAACCCTACTTCCACTACCACCATTAGAATTAATATAGCTTTTAGTACAATTATTTATTAATAAAATTATGTATTTATGTTAGATTATTAAAGGGACATTTATAATAGAAATTTAATTAATCATTATGAAAAATCAATGAGACACTTATTAATAAAGTATTTAAAAATGGTTAATTTAAACAAATCCCAGCGATAAATTTATCTTTGCCAAGGACAAATCCTGACCACTCTTTACATAGACAAATCGATAATAAATAATTTCATATGTTCCGATCTTGATTCGTGTCGTTCGTTTAGTTATTACATAACATGGCAATTGATTGCACTAATTTTTTAAAATGCACGTGTGTTTTATCGAGTTTATTTTAACATTAGAATGATCAACCACGTTTTATACTTTATAATATAACGTTACATATTTTGTGGCATTACAAAATTAGCATAATATGTTTTTGTTCACCAATACCCGCCACCACCATAAAACCATATGAATCCAATTTTTTATCCACCACCACCTAGTGGCAGAGCCAAGGGTTGACTAACCTGGCTCTAACCCCTTAAATTTTTAATAACTACATGATTTTCTTAGTTTATTTTATAAATAGTACTTTGTCCATATATATTTATGGTTTAGTCCACCAAAGTTTACATGTTTTTTTTTTTAAAGTAGGCCTCCTCAATGTCAATTTTTGACTCCACCACTGCCACCATCACTGTCGCCCGCCCCATGTAGGTTGTTGGACGCAATTCTAATTTTCAATCACAAATGCCATGTATGAGGTTTAGATTGAACAAAATGTCGTCAATTGATTGGTTTTATTATTTTTTTTCCGTGTATATATTATTTTTTGTATTACAATCAATTTTATTTTGACATTAAAAAATCATGATTTATACAATATAGTACCAAAGATAATAGGGGTACCATTTGGGTGATCCAACTACGATCATGAAAATACTATCTTATATGATATCATCCCGGAAATATATGGTACCTTCCTTTATCAAAAGTGTTAAAAACAACCAACCACATCTTCCACACTATGATGTTATCGATGTTGTAACGACAACATAAAATTAATATTGTCCATCACTACTCACCAGCACCCACCGTCACTACTTCTTCCACCACAAACCAGGGGCGAAGCCAGGATTTTGAGGAAAGAGGGAGAAAAAAACTCTTGGCAAGTTGGATACATGTGAAAAATGGACTTTGTATCCCATTTTATGACAAAAGAACAAAAATGAATATAATTGTGCTTGGCGCCGCCCTTAACCACCACTAATCTTTCGGCCTCCACCTCTTCTACTACTCATTGTCGCCAAAAATGTCTATTGATATTATTTATCAAAATTACTTATTAATAGAAATACATATTATAATTAATTAAGAAAACATTTATAATTAAAAAATGATTAGTCATTTATTATGAGCAATTAGTGAAACACATATAAATAAAACACTTTATAATGAATATATTATTTATTATGTGCAATTAGTGAAACACTAATTAATAAAGCAATTATGATATTTAAGTTGAACAAACCACCACCATTGATTTATTTTTTCTATTAATTCCAACCAAGGTGGAACACTGGTTAGAGGCCACTCTTATGACACAATAGGTCATGAGTTTGAACCTCCCTGTTATAATTTTTGAAAATCCATATCTTCACTCGAGTATTCATTTTTCATTCATAATATTGGAATTAATGCCACGCGTGCGAGTTGTAGGGGGTGGTCAGGAGAACCACAACCCTTGATTTATCTTTGTCTGGACAAATCCTGACCACCACTAACACATGCTAACTTATCCTAGCTTTGTTTTGTACTATCAATTGGTAAATCCAATCTTTGGTTGTTGATTGAAATTGATTGATCCTTGAACATTGGTCTTTGGTACCGTTCAAGTTATTGCTCTTATATTCAATCAGGCTCGCAAATTCTTATTTGTTTGATTGCGGATTGAATTGAGAAATTGAGATATAACTCTTTGATATACTTTTTAGTAAGATTGAGTCTGATTGTCTAGTTGATTCTCTTGAAAGTATATTGGAGTTAGTCCATACAGATTGCTAAGCTAAACATTGGGTGAGGTTGTTAGAACCCCGTTTTTTCAATTGGTATCAGAAACACGTTTAAGACCTTACAAGTCTGTGTTTGTAGCGATCTGACTCTATGGATAAAAGTGTTATCTTAATAAACGTACCACCAGTCTTCGATGGCTCGAATTACCTTTGGTGGAAAATTCTGATGTGTGCCGTTCTTCAAGCGCGTGATTTTCAATTATGGGTTTACGTTGTTAATGGATATAGTCTTCTGGTTGTTACAATAGGCACTGTAACTGTTCCAAAGGATATTGGTGATTATGATGCTGCCGAGATTCTTGCTGCAAAGAAAAATTCTGACGGATTGAATGCAATCATCCATGCCATTACCCTAGATCTTCAGCACCATGTGACTACGTGCACTCGGTCTAAAGAAGCTTAGGATATCTTAGAAACCGTATTTGAAGGGAATACCTGTGAAAAAGAAGCTAGGCTTCAAAACTTAAATTCTGATTAGGGGTGCACAACGGTCGGTTCTAGCCGGTTTTAGGCAAAACGAATTACTACACCGCACTTGGTCGGTTTTTCAATTTCAAACCGTTTAAACTAGCATTTTAAATCGGTTCGGGTTTTGAACCGTCCGATTCGGTGACCAATTTGATCGGTTGGTTTTGAAAAACCGCTTATTTTTGGCTGCCTTTTCATGCAGTAGCAAAATTATCAGTTCATCATTCATCTGAGATTCATATAAGGAATTTCAGTGCATCAAATCATGAAAACTATATACTAAAAAGTTATATAACATTTAAATTCACATTCAAACATTTAAAACTCAAAGTTCATGTATTTTGAAATTCAATCACAACATCCAGCAGCACTTCCATTTATTTATTTTTGGTACAAGCACTACTTCTATTAAATCTCAAGTAGAAAAGAAATGTAATTATCATTTTTAAATGAAATTATTGAAGGAAGATGAGTGTTTCATCAACTAAAAGTTAATAGTTATCAATTAAGATTTCAAATCTAAAAAGAAAAGAGATATGTATCTGATCAAACAATCTCGAGATTTAACTGTATCTTGTTTAAGTTCAAAAATAAAAAAAATTCTTTGAGATTTCAATTTTTAAGGAAGAGAGGGAGGGGGAAAGGAGGGGGAAGAAAGTGAGGCACTCTGGGAAAAATGAAGAAAGCTAACGAAAAATCAGTTATATATTAGGCTAATATTAATTAGCAGCTGGGATTAGGCAGTCGGTTTCATCGGTCGGCTTTTAGTGTCCACCGTGAATGAGAGTAGATTTATCGGTTTAAAAAAAAAACATAAACTGTTTAAGCACCGTTAGATCATCGGTTTGGTGTAGATTCGGTTTTTCTAAATCGGTTTCGGTTCGGCCTGGCGGTTTGGATCGGTTATGTGCATCCTTAATTATGATTGGGAAAACCTTCGTATGGAAGATGAAAATTCATTTGATGAGTTTAATCACAAAGTGTCTGAAATCGTTAATGCATCTTTTGCATTGGGTAAGATTATTCCTGAAAAGGACATTGTGATGAAAATTTTTAGATCTTTGCCATCTACATACGATTTTAAGAAACACGCCATCGTTGAAGGAAATAACCTTGATGTGCTTTCCAGAAATACTCTGATTGGAAAGATAAAAAAAATTGATCTTGATCAGAACAAAATCAGAACATCTGCGTTCAATGTCGTGACCAACGCAACTGAAACTTCTAACTTATCTTGGGCTGATGAATGTTGTTCCAATCATGTTGATTTTGATAAATCACTGATAACAGAAAAGATCAAAGATTTTGTAAAAAGAAGCAAAAGATGTGATAAACGTCTCTCTCCAGTTAATGCTTCAGATGATTCAATACAAGAAAAATGCTCCCTGGGAGTCAACATCTTGGATGCTTCTGATGGGTGCAATGAGCTTTCAGCTCTTGCAACAGAAACCTCCACCTACTGAATTTATGATTCGGAACTTGAGTCTGACATAGAGATTTTTGAATTCTTGAATAAAAGTAGAGAGATTCACCAAGAAAATCTTCAACTAAAGGCTTCGTTGAAGAAACTTGAATCATCACTCCAGGTGAAAAATCTTGAGATAGATTGTCTCAATAATGAATTCACAAGAACCATGTCTTTAAAGGAAAAAGAGATCAATACTCTTAAGGATGACCTGCAAAGGTTATCTGGAAGTTCTGACAAAATCTCAACAATGTTATTCGGTCAGAAGTCCTTTGGGAACACAAATGGTTTAAGGTTTAAAAGCAAAATTGTGAGCTCAAACAACTCTTTTGTTACAACTGATATTGGAACAATGTATGTTGAATGTTGTGATAAACAGGAGGAAATTCAACAGAACAAAAATTCTTTATTGATTTGTTCGTTTTGTGGAAATGCAAATCATGTTCAAAGCACGTGTTGGAGATTCAAGAGGAACAACAAAAGAATTGCCAAACTTCAAAAGAACATGTAAAGGATGAATCTGGCCTTGGATAATCAACAAGGTTTTCCTGAAAAATAAAGTAGTACCTGATTCAGACAAGGTAAGAAATCTGTTTATACAACAAATCCTAATAAGCCACTATGTGGTAAAAGATGTGAGCATTCTGATCACTTCGTCACTGTCTAGTACCGATGACGTCCGTATCCTCATCTTTAACTTGAGAAAATGAGGTTTGCTGTTAGAGCATAGCTCGGTTGAACCCACCAAGCGTTGGTATGTCAAGTTCGGTTGTCATATTTTAGTGAACCAAAACTCATTTAAGAGTCGCTTAATTATGTACTAGAGTCAACTTCGTATAGGTTATCTTGAAAGTATTAGGATATGAGACATTACAAGTATTGCGAAGACTTGAAGAAGTGAAGAAGTAAGAAGCTACAACGAAAACATCATCCTTCCACTTGAGGTTAGTGATATTTGACTTGAACTGTTTCATTCCCTAACGTATCTTTCAAGTCGTGCATATTGAAAACAAAACTGCGAAGCATGAACACTCTATATGGACATAGTATTAAGGAATACAATACGAGGTTTATTGCTTAACCATTAAACTTTGTAGATAAGACATCGACATAATCGTTTAAATGCTATTGTGATTATGTATGGGTATGAGGTGAGGATTTCATCCTCGGAAACAATGTTTTACATGTGTTTTAAGGAAGTAAGTTCATGAACTTGTTTTGTGAATCGAAAATCAAATCGCCAGGCGTTATTGGTATTGTTATTCATTGCATATCTTTTGAACAACCAATATGTGTGATTAGTATAACCGCTCATGACTTGTTTGTGTTCTTGGTAAAACTATTCACATAAGGCCTGACTTATGTATTTGTATGTCTTTTATTAGTGAAACCGATCTTAAGTAATCACTTGATGGTATGATAGAGTTTGTGTGTTTGTAAGACCGACTCTGGGTAAAGGGGAACCGATCCTAGTAAGAGGTGCAACACATCACAAAGGGGAATCGATCCTTGTATGAGGTGCAGCAAGATTTATAGCAGAAAGGGGAACCGATCCTATGGACATGTGCAACACGTCTTTAGGAAAAGGGGAACCGATCCTATGGACATGTGCAACGCATATAAGTTAGATACCATATATATGTGGGGAACCGATCCTATTACCTAGTCAACCGAATTTTGGAAAGCTAGTGTGACTATGCACATTACTCACATGGAGGTAGAATCGAAACTTGTTTTGGTAGAACCGTTAAACCCATGATTTGTGATTGAGTGTTCTTAGTCAAATCACATAGTTCTTGAAAGTCGGATGAACCAATTCTAAACTTGTTTGGAAGTGTGGAAAATCGGTTTTAAGTGTGTAAGTATGAAATAGGACTTACAAAGTAAGGATGTCGACACACTTTGAACACGTGCAATAATGCTTATCTTTTATTGTTCAAAGTTATTCCTTAATAGCTAATAGCAAGAAAACCCCAGGATCGAAATTAAATAAGTTAAGAATCTTTTATTTAAGGTTTTTAACTTTATATATGGAAAATAAGAATTAGTAATGTGCATTTACTAGTTAAAGATTTTCCAAGGAGATTTTCGGTCAATATTTTGGACAGAGCATTTCCAGGAACAATAGAAACCGAATTTGGAACTTATTGCATATCTTGAGAATATTTTCGGTTTTGGAAGTTCCTTGGTGTCCAAACTTCCTTGTCTATAAATACTTGAGGTTTGCATTTCTAGCAAACTAATTCTTCGTAACAGCAAACTTCCTCGGTTGTGTTGTTACTGGTGAAGCCGCCTATTCGGAGAGGAGAGTAACCTAATTATGCGAAATCTCTTACAACCGCTCAGTTTAAAGTCTTATTTGGGATTGAGAATCTCTATTAGTACCGTTGGTGGGAAACTAGATAATTGCGGTTTATCTTTTGTTTTCGATTGATTTGATTGACTAACAGTGGTTGAACTTTGATTGCACCTAGTTTGTTTATGCTTGAGAATCTTCGCTTCTGATATAAGATTCACTCAAACTAGTTCGAAGTTTCGACATGGATCTTTAGACTGTTGTTAGTTCTAAAGATGATCTTGTGATAATCCATTGTTAACAGACTCCGTTCTGTGCGTGATTGATCACAAGAGATTGAAGTTGTTGTGCGCATGTGTTTATTGAAGATTTAAAGGCAAAGAAGAGATTGAAGATTTCTGACTTGAGTTTATAATTTTTGGTGTGCACAATACTTGTTTCGGTAAAAAGAGGATCCAACTATAATCGGTTTATCCTTGTGGTAGATTATATTGATTAGTTGAGTAGATCGGCATCAATACAATTCTTTGTGATTAAAAGTATCGATTGCAAAATCTTAACAATTACCTTTGGTAGTTGAACATAAGATAGATCAAAGGACCTGACGAAGGAGTTTATTGAGATAAACAGAAGATCCTTTGTCCAACTCATATCACTTGGTTGAAGAGAGTTGATACCAAACAGATTTGTTGTTCCTTTACTTTTTGGAATACGAACCAAAGGAATTGCTCCAAGTACTTGACTTATTTATAAGTTGGAGGCGTGGGAATACAGACGGAACTAGGTGAACTATAGGTTTAGTTCACTACACCATATTTTGCGTTTAGTAACTTGTTATTTCAGTCACTAAATGGAGTTGTAACACAAATAAACCGTTTCAAAAGGGGGTGTAGCAAATTTTCGTAACCAACATGTTGTCGTTACGAATCCAGGGTTGTAACGGCTTTCGTAACGGAAACTAGGCCGTTACTAAATGAAAATTAGTAACCACGGTAGAACCGTTATTAAATTTTTACCAGAGTTACAAATGTATTTGACTAAGTCAACGCTGACCGACTCATATTATCCTGGTAAAAATTTAGTAACACTTTCTTGTCGTTACTAATTTTTTTGTAACTAAAAAAAAAAAGGCCAGTCTTCATTGACCTGGTCAAAATAAATTCATCATCCCTTTTATTTTACACTGCAAGTACCTTATTCCCTTGAAATTGTTGTCATTCAATCCAATTCAAACATTCATTTTGCAAACTTTAAACATTCATTCTACATTCAAAAATTACATTCAAAAGAAGTCACTCTACTAGACATTCATTCCACAAAGAAAAGAGGGAAGCAAACATTGTTCAAATTATTATATATGTTTATCAATTTGTTCAATGATACTTAGGTTCAACTGTCAGATGATTCATAACTGCTAAGTATATGCAGGTGACTCTTTTCTCATCTTAAAATCTAAGATTTCCAGCAGTACCAACAAGATTACCTGAATCCACTTGTTTCTTTATCTAATTCGATATCCACTTGTCCTCAACAATCCTGATATCTGCTTCGTCTGCAAGCAAGAAAACAATGGATTTAGAAATAGAGTTTCGCAAACTCTCGCATACCATATTGACACAAGACAAAACATTTGAACTTAGTATGTTGGATTTCATAAGATAAGAAACAGGTAATACACAAGATTGAGTACTGATTCAACTTAGTATTTATATTGCAACAAAATGGAATAAATTGTAATGGTTAATTACCCGATGGCTAGAGTTGTTCATCAAACATGATTAGTCACCACCAGAGATGGATAGAGTTCTGCAAAAGCGGTGCCGAAAACTTCTTCGCCTACCAGAACCTGAAAGCAAACCAACACATGTGTTCAGCTTCTGAATTGAAATTATATTATCAGCACATTACTCTTATATCACAACAGGGACATGGTTGCGCACGATGTCAAGAAGAACACAACAGAGACTTACCACATGAAGGTCACCAAAAACATAATCCAGCAGCAATTTAAATCATTAAGCGTTGTACCTCGCAAGAAACTGTAAACTGAAGGTTAAAACCTTAACTGCAGTAAAGATTTCATATCAAGAAGGAGCATAGTGATGCATTCTGAAGCTATCGGTATTAAGATCAACTTATGCACCCATTATCTATGTTGATTAAGAACTTAAAACTACAAGTTTCCAGTAGAGAGAATGAACTTGGTCCACCGCTATCACGTGTAGCGATCGCCATCTGTTGTGCAACATTTGCAATTCTTAATGCACGCTTTAATCAAAGCAGGACCCTGAAATGAGAGAAGAATGAATTACATGTTCAACAGATGATTATAAATTGCAGACTTATCGTATAGAGTAAAAGATAATAGCATGGTACTGCACCTTTCTCCATCCTTCAAACCTTCTTGATCATCTAGCCAAAAGAGATGCGAACACGCATAAAAAACTCTGCACTGGTCAGTCTTCTTTAAAAGCTTTGCGGAATAATGCAAAGCATCATCAGAAGTATTAGCAACATACGCGGAAACATAAAGTTATACGTTCTGGTAAGATTGTTTACCCCAGTTGCTTTATGTGTTAGAGTATCCTTATTCTCAACTCCAAATACATTCATCTTCTAAAGAGTTCCAATAATGAGATCTATTGCAGTCACCTGGGCTTTCGAATCCTAATAAACAAATACATATAGTTCATCATGAATTAACGACAAAAAAAAGTAACGTAAGAAGACAACTACTTTAGAAATGAATTTTCGAATTGAAAAAAACATTAGAGTTTCGACCAAAGATCTCATGTTTATTACCGCAACTTCTTCTTCATATAGTATGCATGCGTGAGTGAAAAATTCATAAGCAACAGGTTCAAGATCACAGTCATTCGCGGCCTGCAAATATACAACGGTAGCACATATGAGTCCAGCTGATGGTTTACTCCTTCATAAAAAAGAAAAGGATAGTTTAAAACCTACAATATGGTGTAGTGGTTTCTTGGTCTCAACTATACGAGGTTGGTTTAATTTTGTATATCGGATTAGTCCTGAGAGTATTCAATTTTGGACAAGGTCCCGGGGTTTTTCTGCATTTGCGGTTTCCTCGTTAATAAAATCTTGCTGTGTCATTTACTTTTATTTTCCGCATTATAATTTTTTTATTATAATTAAAGTAAATTACACAAACGTTAATTCCTATTTACTTGATAAGCAATCCTATTGTGTTTGGTTAAGTCCGAACATTTTTATCAAGTAAACATACTTCGTTGTTGTATAGTCTCTAACTCGTATCCATAGACGATCACACGAAGTGTGAACCGATTAGTTACATTGTATCGACTCAGTCCATAGACAATCACTTTCGGAGAAAGGACTTATAGGTGGAAAAGTTTTAGCTCGAGGTATATTTGGGTACCCTCGCCTTTTTATTTGCATCAAGGTTGCTCAAGTTTTGTATTTGTATATTTTTCTTATTTTTGTTAAGAAAATATTCTCACAATAATTTAGATAATGGATAATAAACCATGAAAGACTTGTTCAAAGTCCTTCTAGGGTTTGGGTGTCCATAAGTCTATTTATAATCATTTGTAATCAAAGTCCTTCACCTCTTTTCTCCTTGAAAGATACAGTTTCATGGCTCCTGTAACTAGAGGTACCACAAAAAGGGATGCATTCAAATTAGTTAATGTGTCTGTGTGAAGGAATCACTTCCTCAAGGAAGAAGAAATAGAGATCTACAAATGATGGAGAAGGTTCTTCCTCTAACTGCCTCTTGTCGGTTTATCATTTTGATAATAACTTTAGAGGTATGGTGAAAGATTTCATCAACAAAAGAAATGATTTAAAATCTCAAATTGTTTTCTCTTTAGAAAAGATAACTCACTATGAACAAATGTTGTCTCTAATAAAGAACACCTTGCTAAAAGACGAGGGTACCCAAATATACCTCAATCTAAAACTTTTCCACCTATAAGTCCTTTCTCCGAAAGTGATTGTCTATGGACTGAGTCGAGACAATACAACTAATCGGTTCACACTTCGTGTGATCGTCTATGGATACGAGATCGAGACAATACGCCAACAAGATAACTTGTGTAATTGAATATGGATACAAAATCGAGACAATACAACAACGAAGTATGATTACTTGATAATAGGTTCGGACTTAACCAAACACAATATGATTGCTATCAAGTAAATATGAATTAACGTTTGTGTATTTTACTTCTAATTATAATAAGGCAATTATAATTGCGAAAATTGAAAAATAAAAGACACAACAAGATTTTGTTAACAAGGAAACCGCAAATGCAGAATAACCCCGGAACCTTGTCCATAATTGAATACTCTCAGAATTAAGTTGCTATACAAAATTTAAACCAACTTCTTATAGTTGAGACCAAGCAACTAAACCTATAGTTCACCTAGTTCCGTCTGTATCCCTGCGCCTCTAACTTGCAATAAGTCACGCACTTGGAACAATTCCTTTGGTTCGTATTCCAAATAGTAAAGGAACAACAAATCTGTTCGGTAACAACTCTTTTCAAACAAGTGATATAAGTTTGACAAAAGGCTCTTCCGTTTATCCCAATAAACTCCTTTGTCAGGTTCTTAGATCTATCTATTAATACAAATACCAATGTAGTTGGGTCTTGATTTTGCAATCAATACTTTTAGTCACAAAGATAATATATTGATGCCGATCTACTCAACTAATCAATCAAGATTATCACAAAGATAAACCAATTATAGTTGGATCCCCAGCCGATCAAGTTTTGTGCACACCAAAGACATGCACACAATCAATCTTCTTTGTCTTAAATCTTCTTAGATCTTCAATAAACACATGCACACAATCAATCTCTTGTGATCAATTACACACAAAATGGAGTCTGTTAACAATGGATTATCACAAGACGTCTTTAGATCTACAAACAATCTAAAGATCCCCGTCGAAACTTCGATCTAGTTTGAGTGAATCTTATATCAGAAGAGAAGATTCTCAAGCAAAAACAAACTAGGTGCAATCAAAGTTCAACAACCGTTAGTCAATCAAATCAATCGAAAACTAATAATAAACTACAATTATCTAGTTTCCCACCAACGGTACTCATACAGCTTCCAATCCTAAATAAGTCTTTAAAACGAGCGGTGTAAGAGACTTCGCCTGATTAGGGTACTTTCCTCTCCGAATAGACAGCTCCACCAGTAACAACACAACTAGGTAGTTTCGCTGGCTCTGAGGATTAGTTTGCTTGAAATGCAAACCTCAGTATTTATAGACCAAGGAAGTTTGGACACCAAGGAATTTCCAAAACCGAAAATATTCTCAAGATATGCAATATATTTCCAAATTCGGTTTTCATAATTCCTGGAAATGCTCTGTCCAAATATTGACCGAAATCTCAGTAAAAAATCTCCAATTAGTAAATGCACATTACCAATTTTTATTTTCTAAATATATGCATTTTAATTGCTGGAAATTAAAAGCATATAAAACTAAAAACCTTAATTAAAAGATTCTCAATTTATTTCGATCCGGGATTCTCCTTTAGTTATTAAGGAATATCTTTGAACAATAAAAGATAAGAGTTATTGCACATGTTCAAAGTATGTCGACATTTTTACTTTGTAAATCCTCTTTCATATTTACAATCTTGGAACCGATTTGCCACACTTCCAAACGAGTTTAGAATTGGTTCATCTGATTTCCAAGAACTATGTGATTGATCAAAAACATTCAATCACCATTCATGGATTTAACGGTTCTACCAAAACAAGTTTCGGTTATACCTCCAAGTGGCTACTAGGATCGGTCACATTAGTTTCCAAAATATTGTTAAATAAGTACCAGGATCAGTTACCACTTATTTATGGTACTTACTTGTGATCGGTTGCACAAAATATAGGATCGATCACACCAATTACTAAAACTTGTTAACCTACTACAAGGATCGATTACACATCTTGTCATTAGTCCAACAAAGTTCTAAGATCGGTTACCCAATGACTAGGAATGGTCACACCAATTACAAATATCGATCATACCATCTCAGGTGATTACTTAGGATCGGTTTCACTAATAAAAGTCATACCAATACAAAAGTCAAGCATTGTGAATAATTTTACCAAGATACATAAATAAGTTATGAGTGGAGGTTATACTAAACACACATATTGGTAATCCAAAGATTATCAATGAATAACAATACCAATAAGCCTAGCGAATTCCCTTTCGATTCATAAAACAATTTTATGAATTGCACTTCCTTTAAACGAATGTAAAACATTGTTTCCTAGGACGAAATTTTCACCCATACCCATACACATGATCACAATAGCATTCATATGATTATGTCGATGTATTATATACGAAGTTCAAAAGATAGATGTTATACTTCGTGTTGTAATTCCTTAATACTATGTCTAAATAGATTATAATCATTCAAACCACTTGAAAGATACGTTAGGAATGAAACAGTTCAAGACAAATATTACTAACCTCAAGAGGAAGGATGATGTCGTCGTTGTAGCTCTTTACTTGTTCACATTCTTGAAGTCTTCATGTAATACTTGTAAGTCTCATATCCTAGTAACTTTCTAGCTAACCTATACGAAGTTTACTCTAGTAAATAATCAAGCGACTCCTTAGATGAGTTTTGATTCACTAAATATGACAACCAAACTTGACATACCCACGCTTGGTGGGTTCAACCGAGCTATGCTCTAATAATCTCCCCATTTGTCAATTTTAGGGACAAAACTCATACATCATATGGATAAACAAATTACAAGAATTCATTACACATACGCTTGATTCCAAGTTTCAACAAAACAATAACATGTATACATTCAACCCATAAATGTCGTTGTTGACATTATAATAACAAAGCTAATACTCCCTGTAGATGGTGGATTTTCGACAAGGGTAAAATCATAAAATCATAGTTATACATACTCCGAATACGGAAATCGGATGAGTAGTGAGACTCATGTCTCTCATTAAAGCATGAAAGCTCATGGATGTGTAGTCTCCCAGCTGAGGCCACGACACATTTCATGAATACTGAGCAATTTCAGTAATTATTTCTGTATAGAATCGAAAGATTGGGCGGCTCCTAGACAACATGTCTGCTAGTATAAAGCAACAACGTCTTCAGGATGCAACCAGGTTTTCCCTGACTATATAAGAGAAATATGACACTCCAGCAAGTTCATATTGCTCAACTCTCAGATAATTAATGCTCCTAAACAGCATGCCTGCTAGTATAGAGTCATCAATTAATTATCTCTAATCGTCTGAATATCCAGCAATATTCTACGATTCTTCGTTATATTTCGTCACTTCAATTCATGATTCTTCTCAGCAGAACTCCACGGGTTAGTGATAAATATTCAATGTACGCGCATCTGAGCATCGAATAAGCCCTGACTAAAATGGTGCCAGTGTACTTAGCAATAATGCACATACCAGCATCTGAATGCACAAACGAGCATTTCAGAACACGAAGGAACGATGAACCTATGCAAAATCGGAAGGAAAATAATAATAATAATAAAAATATTAGCAAAGGCGTCAGGGGATTGGGCTCACCAGCCGGCCAGTCACGCCGTGACCAGTACCACGCCCAATTTTATATTTTATCATATTTTATTATTTTTCCCTGATCTCATGAAAATTCTCTCATTTGAGAAAATCTCCTTTGTTTCAAGGAAACTCCCAGTCTCATGGTGTTTCTGCACGTCAAGGAAATAATAAAATTAGAAAAAGGTGTCGCGGGACAAAGCCCACTAGCTGGCCGGCCATGCCCTAGCCGTGGCCGGTCCCACACCTCACGGTTCTTTATTATTTTATTATTTCCCTCATCCCATGAAAATTCTCTGATTTCATGAATTTTCCTAAACCCATGAAAAATATTATAAAATTAAGGAAACTCGTGGGACCGGGCCTAAGCCGGACGGTCATGCTCTAGCCGGTCCCACACGCCCCTTATGTTATTATTATTATTTATTTTTCTTTCCTCATTCCATGAAAACTCCCTGATTTCAAAAAATACCTTGGTTTCAATAAACCTCTTTAATTTTATAAAAAATTCCCTAAAATCATGAAAATTACATAAAATTGGGAAGAGTGCCCTGGGACCGTGCCCGTTGGCCGGCCGGCCATACCCTGGCCATTGCCAGTCCCACACTCCGTCATTCCCTATTTTATTATTATTTTATTTCCCTAATCTCATGGAAATTCCTTAATTTCATGAAATTCTTCAGTTTTTATAGAATTTCCCTCAAATCAGAGAAAAAATACAGAAAATCACATAAAAATGGGAAAAGTGTTGAGGGACCGAGCTTGCTAGTTGGCTGGTCGTACCTTAGCCATGGTCGGTCCCACATTTTGCAATCCCCTATTTTATTAACTATTTTTCATCATCTCATGATTTTTTCCTAGTTTCAGCAAAACCCTGGATTCTGCATATTTTCTCAAAATGTTGCTCAAACGCGCACCGAAAAATATCAAAACTCTCAGGACTGAGATACAAACACCATGATGACACGGGAACATCCCCTTGACCGACCAAGGGTGGCCCTAAGGCTTGCAAATAGCCGGTCCCACATGTTTTAGTTATTTTGACCTAATTTGCTCAATTTCCCGTATTAGGTCCAAACTCTTTTCAAACAATTGAGGGTTTGCTCAAATGACCGTCAATTGGTCCCACGACCACCAAGGGCCGGTCTCATGACCTCTTGGTCGGTCCCTCATTTTTTCATAGCTAGGTTTTACTACCTGTCGCTCACACGAGCATCATTTTAATAAATGATTAAACCAACATTTAATTATTCTTTCACCAACTGGTCTTCAAGAGACTTTGGTATTTTGCTCATTCGAGCATCTGGGTGTTACATGGTAGACTCATCATCCCATGTAGTCGGCCCCTGGTTCACTCTGCGGTTGATTTTCAATAAATCATCAATTCATTAAAATTAGGGTTTGAATCCAGAGTTATGCAAAACATAATTCTGAGCAGATTGAAGTACTGATAATTTTATGTTGATCCCGTGATCAACACTTTTATTTATTATACTCGGCCCAGCAGTCAGTATCTTAAATTAGTATTTTATTTGGTCCTGCAACCAACAATTCATCAAACGAGCAATATTTGCTCAGACTAGCAATATTTGCTCAAACCGACAATATTTTCTCAAACCGGAAATATTTGCTCGAAAATATTTGCTCAGATTAAATAATATTGGTTCAACTATCAATATTCAACAATTCAGCAACACGGTTTGCTCAGGTTATCAATATTTATTTGACAATGAAATTTTTTCCTCAGCAGGCATGTTCGATCCATGAGTCTCAGAATATTTGCAAATTATGTTCAACTCAGCAATACAAGGACTCATCGTCCCATAAAGTCAACAACTGACTCCACAATCACGAGACATCAATTGTGTCACATGGGGGGATATTAACAAGGGTTTTGGTCTGGCGGGCTACGACACGTGTGTCTAAACACACGACGAGAATGTGAGCAAGTCGTGCAATCAGTTGGAAGATTCAGCAAAGTAGTGGGTGGAAAATTAACCAAGTCTCCGCACGATGAGCAACTGGTTTTGACATGATTTCCCACTTCCCCACTCTCTGAATCCAGCAACTGTCACACTTCATGGGATCATGGTGTTTTCAATTTAGCAATATAAAAGACCTCTGAATCAGGATTGAAAGAGACAAGAATTTCTCTACAAGTTCATACAGACAATCTTTCGTGTACACGAAATCATCGTCTGAGCAATCACTCTCAATTGAGTAAAATTCAATCATTCAGAACTTTTCTGTGCCGAATTCACAACACACCTACAATCTCAGATCACCATTGATCCCACTCATTTCTCAGCTTCCCTCCTACAGATCAACCCATCCTCTCTTGTGACCAAATTGACTCTGGAACGACCATTGTTCTTGGTTTAGGTCGAAGTCCTACAGATTGATCTCTCGAACTTAAAGCACTCCCTTCTTGCAGTGCATATGTGTGAGGTTTAACATTTCGTTCGGTTCAAGGAGTCTCCACGCGGACGTCTCCTCAATTCCGTAAAAACAAGCAAATCATTTTCCCCATCTACAGATTGGCGACCACAATGGGAGATTAATCTCTCGGTTGCAATCTCACAATTTCACAAGATGGCTGGTCTTAGGTATGGGTTAGTTACAGGTTCCAATACAAACGACGCTAGCACTAGCAACAACAACAATGAGGATATCCCGGAAACCATTCCGACCTCTAACACTGACGGTGGTGATGTTACTCCTCCTCACCCTAACACGGAAGGTCATCCTCTGTTCGGCTGACACCCTGAGGAAGTCAGAGGATACCCACCACCTATCATGGATGATCTCATCAAAGTGCAAGAAACTCTTGCAAGGAATCAAACTGATATCGCTACAACACAGAAGGTGCTGTTTGATTATCTGAAGACTCTCACTGACAAGATGTCAGAGAAAACTCAAGGAAAGGGAAAGGAAAAGGAGAAATCCTCAGATGTTGATCTTGAGGTGGTTCCGATTCATACGGTGGATGAAGACGAAGTCCGCAAAGCCGCAGACGATCCATCAGTAAAGGAACCATCAAATTTCATTACTCGGGAAGATTTGGAGCGTCTTTTGGAGAACCGTGGAAAGGATAAGACATCACATGTCCATCGTCACCAGCCTCCATACCCTGCCGCCACACAAAGGATTCCTCTCCTGAAAGGTTATACTACTCCGACCTTCACTCTGTATGATGGAACTGGCAACGCTCGAGAACATGTCTCTCGTTTACTGGAAGCCTTGGGGGAACACGAATACAACCATGTTGTTCGCCTCAAGGAATTTTCAAAATCTTTGAAAGGCAGAGCATACACCTGGTACAACAACATCGCACCAGGGACTATCAACAATTGGGGAGAAATGATTAATGCCTTCTACAGGAAGTACTTCTTTGTGTCAGAACAAGTCACTCTCTCTGAACTTGGAAGAATGTTTCAAAGAGTCAGTGAAAATCCCAATGACTACGTGAAGAGATTCAGAGTCCAGGCCCTGGACTGCCATGATCCAAATATCACGGAACAACAACTGGTAGACTTGTGCATCAATGGCATGATCTCGGTCGACATAGCTTTACTGGAGAATCTTCTTTTCCATACTTTCTCGAAGCTTCACGAAGCGAAAGAGCTCGACAACTACTGCACATGCTCTATTGGAAAGAGCAAAATCTACAAAGGCTAAAGAATCGCGAGACACTCGAGGAAGCAGACGTCTGATCAACAAGCAATACAACCTACAACCCTCCACAAACGCTGTTGCAGAAGGGAGCAAAAGGAAAGCCGAACCTCCGCATAAGCGTACCGCAACTCCTTCAAAAACATAAAAGAAGGATAAATAAAATGCACAAGCCCCTGGCCAACGTACATAGACTCTTGATCAAGATGCACCCGACTTTCCCCTTCCCATTGAAGAGGTGCTCGAACTACTGGATGACAGGATCCAAGATGGTGCAATCAAATTGCCATATGTCAGGAAAGAGCCAACTGAGGAAGACATGGAAAATCCTCGTTACTTTCGCTTCCACAGGTTCGTCAATCACCCCACAAGTAGCTGCAAAGTTTTGAAACGCATATTCAGGAAAAAAGTTGAGTCAGGAGAACTTAATATGGGGGATGAAGGAGTGCACAGAGATCCCCTCCCAGTCAGGACTTTCTCCATCTCTGAAGAACCAGTCAAAGAAGCAGTTCAGTCATTGATAGAGCATGTCTGCGAATTACTCTATCTGTCGAAGGCGCAAAGGGGAGACATGTTCACAGCTTTGAACCACATAGTGTCTCGAAAACGCCTATTGATTCCAGAAGTACCTCCTGAACCTTCAACCACTGACAAAGAAATGTATGACTGGGGACTGCTCACCACGGTGCATATTAAAGGAAATGAATTCAAGAGGGTATTTGTTGATGTCGGCACTGCCATCAACATCATTCCTTTGAAAACTCTCAGAGCTGCTGGCATTACTCGACAAGAGGCTACTCACGCTCCCATGGCAATCAGGGATCACGAAGGGGCTTCCAGAGACGCATACGGCTATATCGTCCTCAAAGTCAAAGAAAATTCGGTTTTCACTGAGACCAAGTTTTACATAATCCGAGAAGACCCAGGATATGACATGATCCTTGGACGAACTTGGATTCACGCTGGAAAGAGGGCTCCAACACCTTCAGCATGTCCTGCTGTTGAAGAAGGCTCAGACTCAGAAGAAATAGAGGATACTCCATCATTTGAGCACCTAGAGGAAGTTAAAGCCTTGACGGAACTTACTCAAAATCCTGTAGAAAGTGCACATTCTTTCATCAAAAGGTTCCGTACTCAGGCAAGTCGGGTTCCCCCTCATGCACCTATAATACTAATGTTTAATCATGTTGCCCTGGTCCGGGGACTTCTTCTCACCAAAATCTCAGCCGTCGCGAAGTGCTATGAGTGGATAGCCTCACCTCGACAATATTACACCAAATGGTTGAGTGCAGAGCCTCTTCAAATGAACCATTCTATCAAAAGATTTATTGCTGAAGATTTGGATAAGCATGACAGAGAGTATGTCGGATACTCCCCTCTGCACGAGTGTCCATATGTGCCGCAACCCTGGAATCCCATCATGCAAGGAATTCCGAATCTGCAGAAGATATTCAAGGCAAGAACGACCAATCCTAACAAATTCAAGGAAGGAGATCTAGTTCTTAAGGTAACTAAGCGTGATCTCCATTCTGCAAGGAGCTCTAATTGGGAAGGGCCTTTCATTGTTGCAATATCCATAACTGGAGGCTACTACAAACTGATCAACACATATGGGAGGACCCTGTCGGTGATCCATGAGAATTGGATTAAGGTATTTGACGCCTGAAATTATTGGGCATCTGAGGTACTGGGCGTATGAGCATTCATGGCCTATGGGGTTTGGAATTTAGAATTTTCTTTCATTGTATTTTGATTCCTCCAAAACATTTGCAATACTTGCAATCAGTATTTGAATTCAGCAATTTATCCAATTCAGTTCATTTTACTTAAAGAAAGTCTCTACCAAATCCAAAAGAAATCCTCAATCATCTACCCCGTCTAAAACCAATCGATATCAAAACAAAAATAAAACCTCACATCTCTCAGAAGTTAAGGAGATTATGAAAAGGAAATCAAAGAACATCAGCAAAGAAAGACTTTCGCTCCTCTGCATCCTTCAAGACTTGCAAGGATTCCTTCTCCATGTTCAACTCCTCAATCAGCTTGGCGATCCTGTCTTCTTTGTCCAACACAACATCATTGGGAAAGGATATGTTATTCTCACACGAGTTCTTGATATCATTTATCCTCTTACGAAGCCACTTCACGTTGAATCCAAGTCTTTCATAATTCTCCAAGTTGAACTCCCAATCAAAGAGTACATCTGGAGTCACAGTATTTCTGGCCCTAGCACATATATCACTTACGACACGCAAGACAACACTTACTTGCATTGTTAAAGCATAAGCGCGTCCAGGATCCCTGTTAACAATGATGTGACCAAACTTCTTCCATATTTTCTCGTACAAGCCCGCATATCCAATGGGAACGCTGAACCCACCAACTAATTCATGACATGGGAGTGATGCATCAAATGGAGGATCAAAAGCAACTCCTTCACTTGGATATTCATGCACCACTATACGGTTCTCAGTTACTGGAGAAACTTCTACAGTCAAGGCAACAACTTCTTCAGTATTCTCTATTGGTAGCTCGGTTTCTTCTATTATCACTGAACCAGCAACAATCGGGGTTTCCATAACTTCAGTGACAACCTTCTCATGGACTTGAAGTGCAGGGATGGTTTTCTCTTCATCAATAACTCCAGGGTAACTCGATTTATCCTTATTGGTTTCAGTATCCTCAACTTCGGTATTTGACACCTAATGCGAAGATTACATGAGGTTAGAGCAATCTAAACATGAAACCAAATGAGATCATAAAATTCAATATACAAGCAGTCCAACATCATCAAGTTTCATCATTATACACTCAAGGCACGAGCAAATAGCATGAAAGTCATGAAAATACGTTTTGCGGCAAGCTCGTCTGAAGAGACTGTACTCTGCCCTGTACTAGATGACAAACTGGGAGAAATATACAAGGAATATGAGTATGTGTTATATACCATTCTCTTCGTATAGATTTCATCTACCACATACAAAAATTTCATAACAATCCGATGAACGAGCAAAGATATGTGGACAAAACATCAAACAACGTACAGTCTGAAAAAGTTCTGAAAATCTCCAGGAAGTTTACTGTTTCGCCTTTTTCAGGCTCTGAACGCACTAAAAACTTAAAAATCTTCTCTGTTATATCTTGGAAATTCTCTGGGCTTAAAGATAATATGCATACCATGAAAATCCGACTTCAGATGAACGTTTTATGGTATTTTTGCTAAAAGACTGGGTTCTGAATTTTCTGACGACGAATTTCGACAAAGATTTTCGTATATGCACATGGATTCTCATTCATTCATTCACAAGTAAACAATTTCATACTTCTATGAAGAGGTTACAAGATATGTGCTTACTTGGGGAGTCTCCGAAGCGATCAAAGAATTGGGATTGCCCGTGTCAACATCAAGAGGCTCATTACTTCCATTCGGTTCCGAACCTTTGGAATTTTCTTCATCTCTATTCTCAGAGGATGACCGAGTATCAGCACTCTCCACCTCCATGGCGACATCCTCCTGGACATATTCTCAAACAATTAGAATTTTACATATGAAGCATTATATTTGGCTATGAGGAAGAGTACTCACGTCATTTTCTTCTTCAACGCTCGAATCAGAAATTGTCTGCCCAGCAGCAGAGAATTGAAGACCATAAATACTAGACGGAGCAAAATTCTGTAACCAAATAACAAATATTGGTTTTACGATCCTAGTAATACGGGTAGAAGAAGTCACGGCGGAAAAGTGTCGACAACTCACCAAAGAAACAATCAGGGACTTTATGGTGTTCGGCAGCAGCTTACAATTCTTGTTCCTACCTTCTCCACCGTGAATAACTGTTTCAGCTTCTGAGAAATTCACTTCAAGACGAGGTCTCACAGCACGACCGTCCTACAAAAGAAATTGAGGTGATAATCAAAGGCAATTATTTCAATTTTACGAAGAATGTGCAAAAGATACATACTGGTGAACATCCTGGAGATGTCTTTCGCTTATCGTCGCCGGAGATGTGTTTCAATCTGGGTCGAGAGGCAATCATATCAGCAGAAGGAGGCTCTTTCACCAAAGGTTGACTAACCCTTACGAAATCATGTAAGCGTTCAAATTGTTGGTTCCAGAAATCTATATAACCCGGAGTTACATATGTAACTCGGTCAGCACAAGGAAACTAATAAGAGCTTCCTTCGACATGTTTACGGTCTAAACAAGTCTTAATCTGTTCCACCGATGGTTTGTTCCTCCGAAAAGTTGGAACGCATTGATCCATACCCATATGACGGGCTGCTCTGTCAATGTTGTATTCCTCCAGCGAAAAGTCTCCATATGTTGCTGCTATTAGATAACCTGGAGTGCAGCTCAACATGAAGGATCTTTCGTCATCGCTCAAGTCAGCACCAGATTTCAAAGCCATGCTTTCTTCAGCATTGAAAGTTATCAATTGGGAAACATGAGGAGGAATCAGCACCCAGGGATGGAAGGTAAACTCAGGCTCATCGTCTACTACATCAATGAAGCGCGTCTTGGATTGAGGATGTTTTGTTGACCAATGCATAATCCTGGCGTTATCCTTCTCGGGGAAAATACGTCGAGAATCAGCAGCATTCAACCCTTGCAAGATACTATGGGAAATAGGTGCATACTTCTCGAAGCGTTGCCACATCAAGGCCTGGAGAAACATTGTCTTGGTGTAGCATTCAATCTTCATAAAGCCGTTCGAAACAATGGAGTCTATAACCAAGGAGTCCATGTTAGAGTACAAAGAACCCAAGAATAAGCTACCTATGGGAAGTTGTTCACCTTGAGCCATCTTAATGGCAAAAGGGATTACAATCGGCTTTAGAAAAGTTTCGGCGTCTTCAAACACGTCCTTGGACAACCATAAACACAAGAAAGCAGTAATAGACAACATACCGTCAGGTTCGTCGAGAGGAACATCTCGTGGCCACCAGTGTGTTAACCAGTGAGAATAACAACATTTGCCAGAAGCCTTGTTAATTCTCTCCATCTCAGTTGTTAAGGTGTTGGAAATTTCTTTCTCCTCCGTCGAAAGCTCTTCAGGAAAGTTACCTGTGATTGGAAGATGCAATAAAGCAACTACATCTTCCAAGGTAATAGTAAACTCTCCCCAGCTGCATATAAAGGTATGAGTTGGAATGCACCAGCGAGCGAGAAGGGACACAATATATAGTGCATCATGAAAAATATACAAATCTCCGGATGAGTGAATAGCTCTGGTAACCTGCGCTCTATCCAGCATAGCTCTAACACGAGGAAAACCCAGCATGTGTCTTGCCCATCCAGAAAATTTCTCTAAAGGTCGTCGAGAGAGTTTGAATTCTATAATTGAGGCAAGGAAAAGTCCTCGTTCAAGGCAAAACCGAATAGCTGCTCGAGGAGTCACCAACTTCTTTTGGATAACCGTTTTGGGATTTTATCAAAAGGCGGAATGCTGGAGTTCTGAGACGTCTTTCAGTGTCTTGCTGAACCGCGAAGAATGCGTCATCTATATTTGGAACATTTTTTATTCCAGGTGCTTCTTCTTCTTCATCACCAATAGAAGTCTCATCCATACACGTATCATCTCTGGAAGTGTCATTTTCCTGGGAGTCAGACATCCTTGCGAAGTAGCTGTAATGTGCACAAAGCATTCTACTTCAGTATATTATCATACCAGGTGCAAACTTCGACAATATGATGGGGTCATATAATCTGACAACAGGATACTTATGGAGACATCTACAAAAATGGTAATTCTTGACTCTTACCTCTTTACAATTCCACTAACAATAGTGATTGTGCCGCAAGAGTTAACACTCCAAAATTAATTCGCTCCTTTAAACCTGCAATAACGAACGAAGCTTTATTAATTTTCGAAACTGATTTTTCATAAAATCATAGACACAATTCATAGTATAAACATACACAACTGAGCTATGAAATTTACACCAAGACAATATTTCATCATGAATAAGTTGTCTAATCTCGAGGGTTACTCAAAACCCATGTTTTGATTTTACAAAACAATAATTAACGTGAATTACTCACGTAAATTTTCGAATTTTTATCTAATGTGAACAAACTCACGTGAATAAAACATGTCATATTTTGCATAATATGTTACGGTTTCATGATAAAAAAAAATCTCTTTTCCTTCGTACGATTATTTTTCTTTGAAATGAAGGTTTCTTTCGGTTTTGTGAAGAGTTCACATCTTTTAAGATAAAGTTTTGGTTTCCATGAAAGCTCATAAACAAAATTTTATCACTGGACACAGGTCTATTTTAAAATAAAAATCTCTCCCAAGTTAGAGATTATTGCTAGTCTCTTGAACCAATGATCGAACGAACATACGTTTAATAAAATAAGGGTTTTTCTACAAAACTCACACTAAGATATACACATGTATAGAATTTTAACATGATCAAAGCATGAACAACTCATAAAATCAGCAAACAAAAGCAACAAAAAAAAAATACCTGGTCGATGCTGGCCGGAAGTTGGTCGGACAGTGAACGGACGGCGCCAGACAGTGAACGGACGGCGCCGGACGGTGACGGCAACTCCGGCGAATTTTTGATGCTCCTCCTGATGCTCAGGCGTGAAGATGAAGATGGTGGTCGGTTGTGGGAGAAATAAAAAAAAAAAGGAGTAATTCCTTTTATATCAAATTTTATTTCCAAAACCTAATACCATAAGGATTTCCTTTTCGGGCCCGACCCGTGAATCCTAGACCAACCAAGGTTCCACCATCAAATCAGCGGTTCTACACCAATTTATGCTCATTGGATGACGCTCTATTAGGCCACTGGGGTTTGTGCTCAAACCATGGTTTGCTCGTTCAGTTTAAATCCGGTAACATCTTATCTTATAAGTTCAATTACTTATTCTGTCTGTACCTAGAAAATCACCATTCAATGCTGACTAAGGAACATGACTGTCCCTCACTAAGCAGGGGACTTAATGTAGATGGTGGATTTTCGACAAGGGTAAAATCGTAAAAACATAATTATACATACTCTGGATCCGGCAATCGGATGAGTAGTGAGACTCATGTCTCTCATTAAAGCATGAAAGCTCATGCCATAAATCGCTGACTGAGAAGGTTGTCTCTCAGAGTATATGTAGATGTGTAGTCTCCCAGCTTAGGCCACGACACATTTCATGAATACTGAGCAATTTCAGTAATTACTTCTGTATAGAATCGAAAGATTGGGCGGTTCCTAGACAACATGTCTGCTAGTATAGAGCAACAACGTCTTCAGGATGCAACCAGGTTTTCCCTGACTATATAGGAGAAATATGACACTCCAGCAAGTTCATATTGCTCAACTCTCAGATAATTAATTCTCCTAGACAGCATGCCTGCTAGTATAGAGTCATCAATTAATTATCTCTAATCGTCTGAATATCCAGCAATATTCTAAGATTCTTCGTTATATTTCGTCACTTCAATTCATGGTTCTTCTCAGCAAAATTCCACGGGTTAGTGATAAATATTCAATGTACGGGCATCTAAGCATCGAATAAGCCTTGACGAAAATGGTGCAAGTGTACTTAGCAATAATGCACAGACCAACATCTGAATGCACAAACGAGCATGCATTTCAGAACACGAAGGAACGATGAACCTATACAAAATAGGAAGAAAAATAATAATAAATAAAATATTAACAAACGCGCTAGGGGACTGGGGTCACCAGCCCGCCAGTCACGCCGTGACCAGTCCCAAGCCCCATTTTATATTTTATCATATTTTATTATTTTTTCCTGATCTCATGAAAATTCTCTCATTTGAGCAAATCTCCTTCATTTCAAGGAAACTCCCAGTCTCATGGTGTTTCCGCATACCAAGGAAATAATAAAATTAGGAAAAGGTGTCGCGGGACCAAGCCCATTAGCTGGCCGGCCATGCCCTAGCTGTGGTCGGTCCCACACCTCACATTTCTTTATTATTTTATTATTTCCCTCATCCCATGAAAATTCTCTGATTTCATGAATTTTCCTAAACCCATGAAAAATATTATAAAATTAGGAAACTCGTGGGATCGGGCCCTAGCCGGCCGGTCCCACACACCCTTTATTTTATTATTATTATTTGTTTTGCTTTCCTCATTCCATGAAAACTCCCCGATTTTAACAAAATACCTTGGTTTCAACAAACCTCTTTAATTTTATAAAAAATTCCCTAAAATCATGAAAATTACATAAAATTGGGAAGAGTGCCCTAGGAACGTGCCCGTCGGCCGGCCATACCCTGTCCATTGCTGGTCCTACACTCCATCATTCCCTATTTTATTATTATTTTATTTCCCTAATCTCATGGAAATTCCTTAATTTCATGAAATTCTTCAGTTTTTATAGAATTTCTCTCAAATCAGAGAAAAAATACAGAAAATTACATAAAATTGGGAAAAGTGTTGCGGGACCGAGCTTGCTAGCTGGATGGTCGTACCCTAGCCATGGCCGGTCCCACACTTTATAATCCCCTATTTTATTAACTATTTTTCATCATCTCATGAATTTTTCCTAGTTTCAGCAAAACCCTGGATTCTGCATATTTTCTCAAAATGTTGCTCAAACGCGCACCGGAAAATATCAAAACTCTCAGGACTGAGACACGAATACTATGGTGACATGTGCACATCCGCTTGACCGACCAAGGGTGGCCCTAAGGCTTGCAAATAGCCGGTCCCACATGTTTTAGTTATTTTGACCTAATTTGCTCAATTGCCCGTGTTAGGTCCAAACTCTTTTCAAACAATTGAGGGTTTGCTCAAATGACCATCAATTGGTCCCACGAAAACCAAGGGAAGGTCTCATGACCTCTTGGTCGGTCCCTCAGCTTTTCATAGCTAGGTTTTACTACTTGTCGCTCACACGAGCATCATTTTAATAAATGATTAAACCAGCATTTAATCATTCTTTCACCAACTGGTCTTCAAGAGACTTTGGTATTTTGCTCATTCGAGCATCTGGGTGTTACATGGTAGACTCATCATCCCATGTAGCCGGTCTCTGCTTCGCTCTGCTGTTGATTTTCAATAAATCATCAATTCATTAAAATAAGGGTTTTGAATCCAGAGTTCTGCAAAACATAATTCTGAGAAGATTCAAGTTTTGATAATTTTATGTTGATCCCGTGATAAACACTTTTATTTATTATACTCGTCCCAGCAGTCAGTATCTTAAATTAGTATTTTATTTGGTCCTGCAACCAACAATTCATCAAACGAGCAATATTTGCTCAGATTAACAATATTTGCTCAAACCGGCAATATTTTCTCAAACCGGCAATATTTGCTCGAACTAGCAATATTTGCTCAGATTAAAGAATATTGGTTCAACTATCAATATTCAACAATTCAGCAACACGGTTTGCTCAGGTTATCAATATTTATTTGACAATGAAATTTTTTCCTCAGTAGGCATGTTCGATCCATGAGTCTCAGAATATTTGCAAATTATGTTCAACTCAGCAATACAAGGACTCATCGTCCCATAAAGTCAACAACTGACTCCACAATCACGAGACATCAATTGTGTCACATGGGGGGATATTAACTAGGGTTTTGGTCTGGCGGTCTATGGCACGTGTGTATAAACACACGACGAAAATGTGAGCAAGTCATGCAATCAGTAGGAAGAGTCAGCAAAGTAGTGGGTGGAAAATTAACCAAGTCTCCGCACGATGAGCAACTGGTTTTGACATGATTTCCCACTTCCCCACTCTCTGAATCCAGCAACTATCACACTTCATGGGATCATGGTGTTTTCAATTTTGCAATATAAAAGACCTCTGAATCATGATTGAAAAGGACAAGAATTTCTCGACAAGTTCATACAGACAATCTTTCGTCTACACGAACTCATCGTCTGAGCAATCACTCTCAATTGAGTAAAATTCAATCATTCAGAACTTTCCTGCGCTGAATTCACAACACACCTACAATCTCAGATCACCATTCATCCCACACTTTTCATAGCTTCCCTCCTACAATCCATCCTCTCTTGTGACCGAATTGACTCTGGAACGACCATTGTTCTTGGTTTAGGCCGGAATCCTACAGATTGATCTCTCGAACATAAAGCACTCCCTTCTTGCAGTGCATCTGTATGAGGTTCAACATTTCGCTCGGTTCAAGGAGTCTCTACACGGACGTCTCCTCAATTCAGTAAAAACCAGCAAATCGTTTTTCCCCATCTACACTCCCCCTAAAGGTAAGATAGGTAGATTTTCAATACGCACGTCTTTGTTATTCCCTTTGTAGTTAAGATAACCACATGTATCAATATGATATGTTACTCCCCCTTAGTTTATGCTTTACACTTTCGTTAGATATAACGTTTAAGCACCATTGTCCTTTCCTTAGTGATACCAAATCATTTGTTACTCCATATATTTCTCCCCCTTTTTGTCACAAAATGACAAAGGTACGAGCAAATAAAAGACAAACCGAAAGGATCTTACAAATCTTAAAATACTTGCATAACCTATAAGAGTTAAGCACGAGGGTTCCACACACCATTTTAGATAACCAATATCAAAACCGAAACTACAAAATAATTTTGTTTTGATATGTTACCAAGGAAACAATTGCCCGAAGCAATTTTCCCTAATAGTTTAGCAAATCATAAATTGACTAAGCACCTTAGTTCTTTTGCTAAAACGATTGTACAAATACAATCGCTTGTTCGATAAGACCAAAATAAATATCATAATTAACTCTATTTTTCTCATCAGGTTCTAATTATTCAAATAATAACTTAGACCTTTCACTTTTAAACAAGACAAGTACTAGGTTAGTTAACTAGCATTTCTTGTTAAGTCATTCGATTAGACTTGAATAACCTAAACCTCCACTTTGATAAGTCTAACTAAGATCAGAATTAATTTAGTTTATCTTATCCGGAATCGAATTGGACTAAATAATTGATCCCGAAAATTCTTTTGTTAAGCCATAAACAATTCATACAAACCAAATAAATCAACGTGCATAATTATTCACTTCAACCGGAAGCAATTGAAACAAACATAGACATTATAGTATCGCAATTGCACTGCAATTTCGTAAGCCTAAACAATTGATACCAAACCATGAAGCAAGATAACAATAGTTTTTCTTAACCAGAAACAATTAAATCACACACACATCCATACACAAATAATGGAATAAACATCAATTGTAACGAAATTTTGTTAAGCAAAAGAAATAAATATATGCAATAAAATTAGGCTTTTCTTAAATAGGAAAACGATTAACTAACAAATTCGTTACCTCAAGTTCCACATCCTCTTCTCCTTTTCTTTGCATATTTAAGGGGAGGAATATCACTGTGTTGTCATCCTCTTGAATGACAAAAGAACAACAACAAACACCAACCTTTACCAGAGAAAGGTTGAAAATCGATTTTAACTAATGCAATACAAAAGTTGAAAACCCGAAACACATATGGTTTTATGCTAAACCAAAAACGATTCAACATATTGTGACTTTTTCACACATGAGTTTCAGTCGGAACCCCTTATGATCCTTTGATAAATCCTACCAACATGGGCTAGAACTTAATCATGCTAAACCAAAAAGTCACCCAAACCATAAGGCTTCACATCATATGAGATCGAATATTAAGGTTATGAAAACCGAAATCAAACATCCCATAATACAAATGCAATACACCATAAATATTCAACAAATAGTCAGGTATTGGAATTACCCCTATCTTGTAGGGAATTGGATTGCGAAACCAATACAAAAAGAATGAGGTTATTCCGAGTTCGGACGAAGAAGTTATGGGAAAAACAGTTTTATACTCCTTCGTATGAACCAATCACACCAATCATTAGGATCGGTTACACCTCTCACTAGGATTGGTTACAGTAGTTGCTTGTGATGGATCACAACACCAAACTGTTTTTTGACATAACTTTTGCATACAATGTCCGAATTTAGTGATTTTTGGCTCGTTTCAACCATAAAAACAAGAGCTACACATATATGATCAGTAGATATCAACATCATAAACTAAAAATTATTGTTTCTATAAAAAGCTCAAATATAGATAGATAAGGTATGAGTATAGAAGAAAAGCAATCTCCCTAAAGATGTTAATTAGTCATATAATAACCGAGAGATCATGTACTCAGTATTTCATGTGCTTCCTCACCTTTCAAAAGATTGAGCACCAAGGTGAGCATGCACATTCTAACACAACTAGGTTGTGTTGAGTTGAGCCCTGTCTTGTTCGTCACGAGTGACTAAGACAAAATCATCATTATTGACCTCTTGCTTGGTTTGTTTTCTCTTGTTCCATCTCTTGTTTTTATTATTTGACTTGTGATGAGGAGTGTCATTATCACAGCGTTCACTAGTACAAGAGATTTCAGACATGATGTCTCTCTTTAGTCTTTCAAGAAAACTCTTGTAATTATTGTCACCAACAATTAACAGCTGAGAGTCATTCTTGTGACTAACTTTTGGTCCCTTCTTGGCAATAGAGGACTTCGGGACCCATTTAGAGTTGGGTTTTGCAGGAGAAGCTTTCTCCTTCATATCATTAGGATCATTGTCCTTTTGAATATTTTGCGAAACACCCTTTCTCCAATTTGGAACATCAGATCTTGTCTTTGCATTTACAAAGTTATATCTCTTTCTATATTCAGGTCTTTTATGAGATGACCTTGTCGAGCGATATGCAAATTTTGAACTATCATTATAATGATTTTTTCGCCTTAACTTATGACAATATCGATCTGAGATCCTTTAAGGAGCAATCTTAGCCAATTCGTTTAATACAAAAGAAAGTGTATCTTTTATCTTCCGAATATTGCATCCCCATTCCACATGCCCTTTATTACCACAATAATAACAGTACTTAGTAACATACGAAGTGTGAGTTTTAATGTTACCTTTTTGTGGATCCACTTGCTTTGGAGCTTGATGATTTTTCTTTTTCTTCTTCTTCTTCTTCTTCTTCTTCTTCTTCTTCTTCTTCTTCTTCTTCTTCTTCTTCTTCTTCTTCCTCCTCAACATTGTTGCTTTCTTAATATTAGCAGAAGTGCCTTCTTTGGTTGCCGCACTTGAAGAGTCTGGTTGAATATGATTCTTAGGCTTGACTGGTTTCACTTCTTTAAAAAAAATATGAGCATCTTTTATATCAGTGGAAGCCTCTGGCTGAGAAAAATTAGTAGCTTTAACAAATTTTACCTCTTTGCTAATATTTGAATCATCTATTTCCTTATAGCCCAATCCTCGTGATGGGAATGTTATAAACACCCCTATTATTCATGGATCTTCGTAATTACTCATAACCGTCTTTACAAATACCATTATGGTATGATTGAAATTCTCAACAAAAAGGAATTTATTTCGGACTTCCATTTTTAACCTTCGTATCTTATACTTCGACTTCTTTCTTTATTTCTCACTCGGAGAAATCAATCGAACTCCCCACCATCTTCATTGCTGCCACCACCATCACATCTCCGTCACCACCACAACCAACGCCACCAACACCAGTACCACAATCATCTCCATCGCCATCATCACCTTCTTTATCTTCACAATGAACAACAATCCAAATCCCACCATATTCCTTTTTCGATTTCAGGGAGATTTTCATGAGATTTCAGATCTGTAGATGTTTTTCATATTCCTTTTTCAATTGGTTTTTTCGTTCCAATCGAAATTAGGTTTCAGTAATCATCAACAGGTTCAGAAATCAAATTTTAAATTCATTATTAGCAGTAAATTAGGTCTCATTAAATACCGATCCAAATTAGGTTTTTTTTAAGGTATCTTTATTCTTTTTCTTTCATTATTCATCGATGTTACTCATTTGGGTTCGCAAATTTTATGAGAATGGATTTAGCGATCAATTTGGTTTCATATAATCTACAAACAAGAACTCGTATTTACAGGTAATTTGTTTGTATATATGTTTTATTAGTAATTTCATGATATTTATAGAGATTTTTGATTTTTAATGTATAATCTTTGATTTTCAGATCAATCCTATGGGTGAGCTCGTGGATTGATAATAGTAAATTATGTTTTCCCATCTGTTTGTCTGCTATAAAATGAATTTTATGTTCATTTGACTGTATTCAGTTTACGACCTAATGTTTAATGCTGAATATCTTGGGCTTTATAGCATCATTTGTGACTATGAGAGCCACAGAGCTGGATTGGGGGAACAAATAACATATTTGCTTTCTAATGGTATTTTTCATAAATGTTCTTTACTAGATTTGTGGTCATTTCTTCTTCATATTTTAGCTTTGAGTAATTTATGGTCTTAGTGCGCACCACATTTACATTATAGATGACCGTTTCGCGGGGTTTGGTGTATGGATACAAAATGGGGTGTTCTGATGTTGTAGATGGTTTTGTTTTGTAATTATTTTGATTGGTTGTGCTAGTTTGACTGCTGTGTGTAAGTTGATTAATGAAGAAACAATTCCGGCTGTGTTGCCTCAGATTGTTGACTTGTTGGGAAATCAGAAAGAAGCTGTCAGGAAGAAGGCGACTATGGCGTTACATAGATTTTATCAGAAATTGCCGTCTTCTGTTTCTCACCTGGTGTCCAATTTCAGAAAGGTATGCATTTTTCTTTATGCTAATGGAATTGCTGCATTGACACTAGATTGATGGTTGAGCTTGTTTGTTTGTTCTTATTCGAATTAAATAGCATACGATGATTTAGACTTGCAAAAGATGGTGGCGAGTAATCTCATGTTTTACAATTTGGGCATAATCTAATGTGGAAGTAGGAAAAAGAATGAAGAACCTGGGTCAGGGAGTCAAATTGGTTTTAGTTTAGATAAAGCATTTTGATAGGCATTGAAGTAGTAGTGTATATTGAAGGATTCTGAAGAACTCAAGGTAGAGGCCAGATGTTTAACAGTAAGTTATTAGTTACCATTGAAGTAAGTATCTATGTTCACAATAAGCTTACTAGCAGTTGTTTACTCTTTTCTTATTTATTATATAAATGGAACAATAGACGGAAACTAGTATGTCACTACAGACAGAAACTTGTATGTCACAATAGGTAGGTATATTCACAGTAATACACACATTATAAATATAGTGGTTTGCTTTTGGTATTGGTGGTGGAGCAAGAAGGTGGTCTGCTCTTTATATGTTTAACCAATTGTTGACACCATTCAGTTGATATTATTATGAATACAATAGTAGATATAGTTGGCAAAAAATATTGGTATATGCTATTTGAAATTGTTAATTGTGAACTTGTGTTGTTGTTTGGTTCTTATAGTTTTCGGTGCTTATTGCAGGTATTAAGAGATGATCATTTTCCTTTTTTTGGTTGCATTTGTTGATAGTGTTCCACTTCTTAATCCTCCAAATTATAAGGTATCTCTCAAAATGAATCTGTGGTGCAATGGTAGCACAACTGACTCCACATCAGAAAATGCGTGTTCGATTCACGCCAGGTTCACTAATTTAGGACATTAATTAGGATCAACTTTGGTTGTTGACACCAGATTTTGGGATCAACTTTGGTTGTCGACGCCATATTATTTTTTATGGTTTTTTGATTTTTGTTTTGGGATGAACTTCGATTGTTGACGCGATATTATTATTTTTCTTTTCTATCTGATTTCTGCTTTGGGGATCAACTTCGATTGTTGATACCGCCAGCGGCGGTGGTGGACTGGTGGTGGGCGGCGATGGACTGGTGGCAGATGGTTGTGGATTGGCGGCGGCGTTGGTAGTGGTGGCGGTGGTGGTGGTGGAGTGGCGGCATCGATGGTGGTGGCGGCGGTAGTGGTGGTGGAGTGGTAGTGGCGATTGCTAGGTGGTGGTGGAATGGTAGTTGAGTGTTGGTGATGGTGGATATGTGGTGGTGCTAGTGGTGGTGGAATGGTGGTGGTGGCGGCGACTAAGTGGTAGATAAAAAAATTGTAGTATTATTAAATAAAGAAAAATATTATATGAGTGAGGTATTAAGGTAATCTATTTTTAAATGGATAGGTTTGTAAGTGAGAGGGGTATATTTATTAGGGGTCAAAACTAGGGTATATAATTATTGTACCCATCCTCGTGTATCACGATGATTTCTACTTGCTTCTAACATTGAGGTTAAATTGTTTGAGCTATCATTGAACTTTTTCAGGTTCAAATTTTCTTCTTCCAACATCTTGATTTTATCAAGAGCACCAGTAAAATCAGCCTTACGGCATTTTTCTCGTGAGAGATATTCACTTTCCTTCTCTTCAAAACTCTTTTGTTCAGAGTTAATCCTTGTATCAGATTCAACAAGTTTCTCTTCCAACAAGTGAATTTGTTTAAGAGCAGCATCACGCTCCCTTTTTAACAATTCGGTTTGAGACAGACTAGCTCTTGCTTTTTCCTCCAGACCCTGTATTTGTTGAGAAGCATCTTCCCTAAATTTTTTGTGATTTTGACACATTCTTTCACATTCAATAGTTAATGCTTTAAAATCATCCTGATTTTTCTCAAATATCTTTTTGTAAGTAAGCAATTGCTCACAAACAGATTCTGAGGGTGGTTCAATAACCTCTTGCGATACGTTAACTGAGCCTTTCTTTAGTTTCCGCTCTCGTTTAACTCTACTTTGACTCATGTATTATAGGTTGGATCGCACCAAACACAGATTGTTAGATGTTTTCGCGTTTTCCCGCTCTGATACCAATTGAAAAGACGAGGGTACCCAAATATACCTCAATCTAAAACTTTTTCACCTATAGGTCCTTTCTCCGAAAATGATTTTCTATGGACTGAGTCGAGACAATACAACTAATCGGTTCACACTTCGTGTGATCGTCTATGGATACGAGATCGAGAGAATACGACAACAAGATAACTTGTGTGATTGACTATGGATACAAGATCGAGACAATACAACAACGAAGTATGATTACTTGATAATAGGTTCGGACTTAACCAAACACAATAGTATTGCTATCAAGTAAATAGGAATTAACGTTTGTGTATTTTACTTCTAATTATAATAAGACAATTATAATTGCGGAAATAGAAAAGTAAAACACACAGCAAGATTTTTTTAACGAGGAAACCGCAAATGCAAAAAAAAACCCGGGACCTTGTCCAGAATTGAATACTCTCAGAATTAAGCCGCTATACAAAATCTAAACCAACTTCGTATAGTTGAGACCAAGCAACTAAACCTATAGTTCACCTAGTTCCGTCTGTATCCCTGCGCCTCCAACTTGCAATGAGTCACGCACTTGGAACAATTCCTTTGGTTCGTATTCCAAACAGTAAAGGAACAACAAATTTGTTCGGTAACAACTCTTTTCAAACAAGTGCTATGAGTTTGACAAAAGGCTCTTCCGTTTATCTTAATAAACTCCTTTGTCAGGTTCTTAGATCTATCTATTAATACAACTACCAAAATAGTTGAGTCTAGATTTTGCAATCAATACTTTTAGTCACAAAGACAATATATTGATTCCGATCTACTCAACTAATCAATCAAGATTATCACAAAGATAAACCGATTATAGTTGGATCCCCAGCCAATCAAGTTTTGTGCACACCAAAGATTATGAACTCAAACAAGCAATCTTCTTTGTCTTCAAATCTTCTTAGATCTTCAATAAACATCTGCACACAATCAACTTGAATCTCTTGTGATCAATCACACACAGAACGGAGTCTGTTAACAATGGATTATCACAAGACGTCTTTAGATCTACAAACAGTCTAAAGATCCCCGTCGAAACTTCGATCTAGTTTGAGTGAATATTATATCATAAGAGAAGATTCTCAAGCATAAACAAACTAGGTGCAATCAAAGTTCAACAACCGTTAGTCAATCAAATCAGTCGAAAACTAATAATAAACTGCATAGTTTCCCACCAACGATACTCGTAGAGCTTCCCAATCCCAAAGAAGTCTTTAAAACGAGTGGTTGTAAGAGATTTCGCTTAATTAGGGTACTTTTCTCTCCGAATAGATGGCTCCACCAGTAACAACACAACTAGGTAGTTTTGCCGGCTCTGAGGATTAGTTTGCTTGAAATGCAAACTTCAATATTTATAGACCAAGAAAGTTTAGACACCAAGGAATTTCCAAAACCGAAAATATTTCTCAAGATATGTACTCCATCTGTCCTAAATTATCTGTCCTAATTTCTACTTTGGTCTGTCCATTTTTATCTGTCCGCGCTGTTTATAGACATACTTTTCCCTTAAACTATCAAATATACCCTTTATTTTTAATAATCGTAAAATCATTTTTAATATAAACTTAATTCAAAATCTTAAATCTTATCATCATATATAAGGAAAAAAAACTTACTCAATATCATTGTATTAATTGTCATTCTTTTTTTAAATAAAAACACTTATGGATAGTTATAAAATTCCTAATAAAACTTTTACTCATTTTTACTTATTCTTATAAAAATATATCTTAAATTGTGGATTTTATAATAAAAGCAGTATAATTTGCTTTTATTTCTTAAAATATTTCCTAAAATAATAATACTATCCAATTTAGAATTTTTAACACTAATAATTTTAGTTTTGGTAACAACATAACATTAAATATGCTAGTCAAGGGCTAGTCATGATATTTTATAGGATTTCCTGAATATCTTGACAAAGTCAAAGCGGACTGTTAATTTAGGATGAAGGGAGTAATATATTTCCAAATTCGGTTTTCATAATTCCTGGAAATGATTTGTCCAAATATTGACCGAAATCTCAGTAGAAAATCTCAAATTAGTAAATGCACATTACCAATTTTTATTTTCTAAAGTTATGCATTTTAATTGCTGCAAATTAAAAGCATATAAAACTAAGGGATATTTTGACTTTGTGTCACAAGAAAGTGACCAGAGTTGCGTTTGGGTCACATAGAAATTTTAATTAGAGTTTGGAGCACAAGACCGTCGTTAACCATTTTGACTGTTATGAAATCTGTTAAATGCATAAATGACTAACTAAAAATTGAATTTGACATTATTTACTAACTTTGCCATTTTTACATGTATGGTTAAGATGACATTTAACAAGAACACGAAATTGGGGGATAAAAAAACTAATTGGGGGATATAGATTACTTCCCCCAACCCATGGTGTGTGCTAAGGGGTGATTTTTGGGTATGAAAATACTAAAATACCCTTTGCTCAAAATAAAAATCAAAAAACTTAAAATCAAAAAACAAAATCATATCCCCCATTTATCCCACTCCCTTTCAAATTAGAGTTTTCCCCACTCCCTTTCAAACTCTAAATTTTCCCCACTCCCTTTCAAATTCTCTTCCCTTTTAAATTTTCCCTATTTCCCCACTCCCTTGAAAACGATTTTTTTTTTATCATTCAGAAGCGATGAGGACCATGCCGGTAGTGATGAATACCATGCCGGTATTAATGAAGACCATGCGGGAAGTGATGAAGACCATGCCAGAAGTGATGAAGACATGCTGGAAGTGATGAAGACCAATGTCGGCATAGATGAAGACCATGCCGGTAGTGATGAAGAACATACCGGCATAGATGAAGAGCATGTCGGTAATGATGAAGACCATGTCGGAAATATAAAAAATTACATCGCCGGAAGTGATGAGTATCATGCCGGAATTGATGAAGACCATGCTGGAAAATGGTGTCGGCATACTTGGTAACTAACATTCAATGCCTGAACTGAGTGCCGGCATGCTCGATAGAAATCTATCAATGCCGGTAGTCAAGTGAAATTTTTTTGAAGTTTCCTGGATACTTTTCATCATGTGCCGGCATAGAAATTTAAGCAACATACTATGGCGGCATAGATACTGGCATGCTCGAGAATTAACTGATTGTGCCGGATAGTGGCAAACATTTATGAAAATTTCCAACAAATGCCGACATGGTTTTTTCGGTTGAATACAATGCCGGCACCGAGCTATTTCAGCTGCAACAATGGTGGATTCAAAGAAAAAAAAATTAAATTTTCAACCTCTTAGCAGCAATTCTCTCTTCACAATCGTCCTCCACTTTCACCAAAAAAAGTTCCCTCTCAAATTTTTTTTCTATCTTTCTACTCTCATCTCATTCGCCCAACTACAAATACAAATACACACTAATCATTTAACAATTACTTAAGATTTTTATTAATTATTATTAACCACTAAATCTGATTAGTGAGGAGTAGATTAGGATTTAAAAAAATACTTAGATAAGGGGTGATCCTGATTTGATATTTGGATCCACTTTTTGACTTTTTCCTCTATCCCCCAATCAGTTTTTTTAACCCCAATTTCGCGTTCTTTAACAACCTTATTTTCCCTTTCATCTTCTTCTTCCTCCTTGCCGCCCCACCTCTACCCCTACCATCGTTCCCGGTACAAAAATCCTGTAACAAAAATAGAACCTAAAATAACCAATCAAAGGTCGCTCTTTTCAAATTTCACAATTCTCTGAGTTGTCATCAATCAAAAAAACAAATTCAAACCAGCAATTTCCATTTTTCAAAATTAACAATCAAAAATACACAATCAAAGGAAAATTAACAAGCAATCAAAAAGAAAATCAAGATTGTACAAAAAATTGCACTACTGCAAAGCATCTGATTTCATGTATGGTATTCAATTTATGCGAAGAGTTCAAAAAAAAATCGAATAAATAATCAATTGAAGAAATCGAAACATCCAGTTAGAATGTTTTTCATGTTCTTCTTCCTAACCATCACAACCTTCAAGAAAAACATGAGAAAGGGTTATCTAAAGGAGCCCTAGCTAACATCTGTGCAAGAGATAATCTTGTAAAGAAATTTCATCTTCAGCAATTTTAATTTTGTGTAGGTTTAACTAATTTGTTGGATCTGATCAATTGACTTCAGCTTTCTGAAAAAGATTTAATTATTGAGGAGCATGATTACGAGCGGATACTCACAAATGAATCTAGGGCTTGGATATTTTTATTTTTGGGTGTGTAACGATGATAGATGTGTTGTCGACGGAGGTGACTATGGTGGTCCGGTCTGTGTGATGAGCCTAGATGATTAGATTAGAGTGAACTATTGAATATTCTTAGGAAGATTTTAACAAAATTCGACCTACTGTGGACGTGTTTAACAGTAGCTTAAACTGGTGGAGGCGAGGTGGTGCCGGTTGTGCCTGAGATGGCGGTGGTGATAGTTGTGTTAACAGAGACTAACGGAGTCAGATAAAATTATTTAAAATAAAAAAAATTAATTATTAACTAACGGTCAAGACGGTCAATGACAGTGCATGTGACTCAAACTCTAATTAAAATTTTATATGACCCAAACACAACTCTGGTCACTTTTATGTGACCCAAAGTCCAAATATCCCTAAAACTAAAGATCTTAATTAAAAGATTCTCAATTTATTTCGATCCGGGATTCTCTTTTAATTATTAAGGAATATCTTTGAACAATAAAAAATAAGAGTTACTGCACATATTCAAAATATGTCGACATCTTTACTTTGCAAATCCTTTTTCATATTTACAATCTTGGAACCGATTTGCCACACTTCCAAACGAGTTTAGAATTGGTTCATCTGATTTCTAAGAACTATGTGATTGATCAAAAACATTCAATCACCATTCGTGGGTTTAACGGTTCTACCAAAATAAGTTTCGGTTCCACCTCCAAGTGGCTACTAGGATCGGTCACATTAGTTTCCAAAATATTGTTAACTAAGTACCAGGATCGCTTACCACTTATTTATGGTACTTACTTGTGATCGGTTGCACAAGTTATAGGATCGGTCCCACCAATTACTAAAATTTGTTAACCTACTACAAGGATCGATTACACATCTTGTGATTAGTCCAACCAAGTTCTAGGATCGGTTACCCAATGACTAGGAATGGTCACACCAATTACAAATATCGATCATACCAGCTCAGGTGATTACTTAGGATCGGTTTCACTAATAAAAGTGGGTATATTAATTATATGTCCCTATTTTTGACACCCAATAAATATATTTTTATTCAACAATAAATATGTCCCTACTTTTTTATAACCTTATCCATTTAACATTATATTACCTTAATACCCTCACCCATATAATATTTTTCTTTATTTCAAAATGGAACAAATTTCTTCCTCTACCACTAGCACCACCACCACTAGCACCACCACCACCAACATTCAACTACCATTCCACCACCGTTCAACAACCACCACCTACCAACCGCCACCACCACCACTCCTTCACCATCACCATTACACCATCAACAGTCTCCACCACCACTAGTCCGTCTCCGCCACCACCATTAGTCCGTCGTCGCCGTCGCCACCACTGGTTCAGATAATTTTGTATCAACAACAGTAGTTGATCCATTTCAGTTGGATCAACAATGGATGTTTATCCATGATGATGGATCAACTTTAAGTGGCGTAAAACTGAAATTGATACATTTCAGTTGGATCAACAGTATAAGTTTATCCATTGCAGTTGGATCAACAATGGATGTTTATCCATGCTGATGGAAAAATGCTACCATTTCACCAGCTGCAGTTTCAGATCCACCAACAAAACCATCAACCACCATTTATAATCCATAGCAGCAACATTGTTTTCTATGAAGCTTCAACACCAATTCGAACCACCACCACCGTCGCCACCAGAACCACCACCGTCGCTACCATTATCATCATTACTTCTCTCTTCATAATTCTATATCTATTCACTGTAATTCCTACACATTCATCTATTCATTTTAATCACAATCCATTAGAAGCATCAACAGCTTCAGATTCGAACACACCCATTACTTCTCAGCAACAACAAGTTCATTATCTCCAACATATCCTATTGATTCACATCACCAAAACCATATCCAAATCAATTTTATCGTAGCAGCTCTCAGATCCCCTTTTCTTAATCGAATTGAACCACCAAATCGTTTCTCAATTTGTTTCTCAATTCATTTCTCAATTAGTTTCCCGATCTGGTGATGATGACGATTAAGATTTGAGGTTAAAGATGGTGATGATGACGATTGAGATGATTGTGGTGCTGGTGTTGGTTGCGTTCGTTATGGTGGCGACGAAGATGAAGATGGTGGTGGCGACGGAGATGAAGATGGTGGTGAGCTCGATCGTTTTTCTCTGGATGAGAAATAAAGAAGATAAGAAGAAGCAGAAGTCAATAAGGTATAAAGGTTGGGGTATATTTGTAAGTCCCTAAATTGTTGATGGGCCCCTGATGAGCTTAATTATAAAGAGGGACATAATTATTATGTGATAAGAATATTTGTATAGACCATCAAAAGTAGGGACAATAATTCAATTACCACAATAAAAGTCATACCAATACTAAAGTCAGGCATTTTGAATAGTTTTACCAATATACATAAACAAGTTATGAGAGGTTATACTAAACACACATATTGGTAATCCAAAGATTTGCAATGAAAAACAATACCAATAAGCCTAGCGATTTCCCTTTCGATTCACAAAACAAGTCTATGAATTGTACTTCCTTTAAACGAATGTAAAGTATTGTTTCCTATGACGAAATCTTCACCCATACCCATACACATAATCACAATAGCATTCATACGATTATGTCGATGTCTTATATACGAAGTTCAAAATATAGACGTTATACTTCGTATTGTAATTCCTTAATACTATGTCTAACTAGAGTATGATCATTCACAGCTTCGCAGTTATGTTTTCAATATGCACGACTTGAAAGATACGTTAGGAATGAAACAGTTCAAGTCAAATATTACTAACCTCAAGAGGAAGGATGATGTCGTCGTTGTAGCTCTTTACTTCTTCACATTCTTCAAGTCTTCATGTAATACTTGTAAGTCTTATACCTAGTAACTTTCTTGCTAACCTATACGAAGTTGACTCTAGTAAATAACCAAGCGACTCTTTAGATGAGTTTTGATTCACTAAAATAGGACAACCAAACTTGACATACCAACGCTTGGTGGGTTCAATCGAGCTATGCTCTAACACTTGCGTGAGCTAAAAAGAAAACTTAGTGAGTTGACTGATATTTCTGAAGATTTAGAGGAATTGAACGATCCCATAATCAATGGGTTTTTCAATAATGAGAAGGAATTCTCGGTAGATGCTCTGAGAAAGCTTTATAATGTCTAGAAAACTTCTTATGAGAATTTATTCTTATGCTTTAAGAAGGATAACTAGGGTTTCAAATATCAATTATTGTGAGTACACATAGCTATTTCCAATGATATTCATCTTGCGATGTTTTTAGATTTATTTATCTAAATTCTAAAGTTTATTTGGAAGATGATTTTGCAATATTAATCTTTATGGTTTTATATATTGCAACTTGTTATGGGATATGTGTGTTTGCGTCCGTGAACTATGATTGTCTCATACGTGGTCAAAAGTGAAGTCTATCATATGTCGGTATGAAAGTATTGATAAAAGATAGAATGAACTTTTGACAAACAAAAGTTAAGCCTATTATGTCATTACGCAAATATTGATGGAAGATATGATGAACTTTTGTTTACAAAGATTAAGTCTATTATATGTCATTGTGCAAATAGTGATGAAAAATAGAATGAATCTTTGTTTATTCCGCAGTATTGATCTTCCCTGATCCACATCTTTATGTAAATACCGTGCGGCTCCGTAAGTTCTCTTATGTGAGCATTTCCGATTAAATTAATCAGGGGTTCTTTTGTGGTTAATTTAATTGAGATTTTTTTGATACAAATTCATGTTTCATGTGATTTGTTAATGTCCAAAGAAATCCTTATTTTCTTGTGAAAGTAAGGCCGCTCTTGTTGTTACTTTTGGAGTGACATTTTATGGGGGAGAGTTCTTAATTGAACTTTTGCTTAATTGCCAAATCTTTGTGGGGAGTGTGGTTGTGGAATATTATAGGGGTTATCTTGTATCTTTATAAACTCCTTGATGAATGCATTTAGTTTCGGCTATATGTGCTTTTCTTTTGGTCATGAAGTATCTCTATGGAAATTTCATTAGGATCCAACTAATTTTCGTACCTTTGCCAATTTTATTGACAAAAAGGGGGAGAATTAATGTGTAGTTCACACTATAAATACATATGGTTTTCGGATCATTATGTAAGGGGGAGTGGTTTTCATGTGAGATGAAGTATTTACCAAGGGGGAGTGATACATATCACCATAGTATTGTTTTCGAGGTTTTGATACAATTGAACTTTGATGTTATGTAATAATACTATGATACTGTATAACAATGATTGAGAGCTATTGTTTTCTCATTGTTATAGCTATGGATCTTCAACAACGATGATGTTGAGTTGAACACATTTAGAATCATTGGAGTACTTGGAAGTGACAAAGATTTCGAGTTATGTTGAAGAACCAAGGAGATCAAGCATTTGGATGAGAAGCTACAAAGTTTATTTATTTTGTATTCTATACGTATTAATAGTTTTGTCACTAAAATTGACAAAGGGGGAGATTGTTAGAGCATTGCTCGGTCGAACTCGCAAGCGTTGCTATCTCAAGCTTGTTTGTCAAGTTTAGTTTCCAAAACTATAAGTCTTGATTTCTAGTCTAGTTATAGCTAAGTCTCAGATTATGATAGTAAGTGTAGTTGAGCTTTAGACTCCACGACGTTCATCGAATGAAGATGAAGAACTATTCAAGGTAACTTCATCAATAAAAGGTATGTAGAGACTTGAACTTATCTATCACCCAAAAGTCTATCTACTCTATCTCCTATTTGAGACAAAAGTCGTATTGCTATATAGACTTCAATTATACACATTTGCTATTTCGAGCCGAGTTTATCTCGCTTATCTATTTCTCGAAATATGTGTTGGTAATCTTTCGCTTTGGCCAAGTTCATCTTTACTCGTGACGAAAGTCATATTATTTCAATAACTTGAAAATCGCTTTGATGCTAATATTTGTGAATAACAACTATTTTAACATCATCTAAGAAAGTTTCAATGATTGAAATGAGATTTTAGAACAAGTAACCATGTTTGGATATAAACATAGTGTGTTCTCACATTTGTGTAAAACTCCAAAACCGGGAACCCAAAGTATGCGTACCCGTACGTATACTGGCGGTTGTTGGAAATCTGGCCAAGTATGCGTACCCGTACGCATACTAGCGGAAGTTTCACGTCCATGAATTTCTGCTGGAGTTTGGAAGTGTGAATTGGTATGCATACCCGTACGCGTACTGGCATAACCAAACTCGGTCCGGCTAGTTAGGTTTGCGTACCCGTTTGCATACTTAAGTAGGTTACTTTCTAAAATCGGTTTGTTCAAGAACTTAAACATTTATATATAAGGAATGCAATCTTTGCAAACCGTGGCTATAATGTTCATGGATTGATTCGAGTGAATCAAAATCGATTTTGCTTCAATTGTGTCTTGTATACTTCTATGAAATCTAAGCAATTGAACAACTCTCAAACTAGCTCACTTGAGTCATTTGAACTAGTTTTGATAAAGATGAATAAGGTTGACTATTATTGAACTGACTAAGTGTACACGTTTAGGTACGGTTACTCAAACCTAAATGAAGGTACATTTCATTTGTGTATAACAAGCTAAGATCGATCTAATGTGAATTTAATCAGGTTTTCATCTAACGGCGAATATTGAATGCTTTGTTACCAAGGTAACTTAGATTGCAAACCCTGATTTGAAATCTATATAAAGGAGAACTCTAGCAACTGGGAAACCTTGTTAGAGTATTACTCGGTCGAACTCGCATGCGTTGCTATCTCAAGCATGTTTTTCAATGTTAGTGATCAAAACTATAAGTCTTGATTTCTAGTTTACTTACAGCTAAGTCTCGGACTAGGATAGAAAGTGTAGTTGAGCTCAAGAACTCCATGGAGATCATCATACGAAGAACTACTCAAGGAACTTTTGGAACTTCATCGACTAAAAGGTATGTGGAGACTTGAACTTATCTATCACTCAAAAGTCTATCTACTCTATCTCTTATCTTGAAACAAAAGTTGTATTGCTATATAGACTTTGATTATACACATTTGCTATTTCGAGCCGAGTTTATCTCGCGTATCTATTTCTCGAAATATGTGTTGGTAAGCTTTCGCTTTTGCCAAGTTCATCTTTACTAATAGCGAAAGTCATATTAAGTTTCAATTACTTGAAAATGGCTTTGACGAAAAATGGTTTGTGAATAACAATCATATAACGTCCTCTAAGAATGTTTCAATGATTGAAATGAGAGTTTAGAATATATAACCTTGGAAGGATATAAACAATGTGTGGTAAAACATATGTGTGTAAGTCCTTATTCCTTGAACCAAAGTATGCGTACTTTGTTGATCAGGAAAACCGGAAGTAAAGTATGCGTACCAGTATGCGCACCATCGGAAGTTCACGTCCCGTGAAAATCTTCTGGAGTTTTTGAACTGAAAGCAAACTAATTCCGGGTACTGAAATCCGCGTACCAGTCCGCGTACTTAGGTTGGTTATTTTCTAAAAACGATTATTCGTGAACTTTAACTTATATAAACTAAGGAATGCATATTTTCAAACTGTGGCTATAAAGTTCATGAATTTATTCGAGTGAATCAAATCGTTTTTGCTTCGATTGTGTCTTTTATATTTCTATAAGATCTAAGCAATTGAACAACTCTCTAACTAGTTCATTTGAGTCATTTGAACTAGTTGTGGTAAAGAAGAATAAGGTTGATATGAAAGTGCTCATATGGCTAACCATATGGTTAACTATTGTTGAACCAACTAAATGTACATGTTTGGGTATGGTTACACAAACCTAGATAAACGTGCATTTCATTTGTGTGTAACAAGCTAAGTTCGATCTAACGGTTGAAAGATATTAGCTTGAATCTAATCAGGTTTTCATCTAACGGTGAATATTGAATGCTTTGTTACCAAGGTAACTTAGATTCCAAACCCTGATTTGAGAGACTATATAAAGGAGAACTCTAGCAACTGTGAAACCTAATCCCCACACCTCTTGTGTGATACTAGTTATATTAGCTAAAGTCGAGTCTCCTTTAACCTTAGGTTTCTATCGAGACCATGTAGGTCAACGACTTGAAGACTTCATTGGGATTGTGAAGCCATGCCCAACTATTTTCTTTGTAGTTGCCTGATCTGATCTTGCTGTTTCTATCGTATTTGAGTACAATTATAAGATTCTCTTGAGATTAGTTTCTCCGGTAGGCAAGATATAAAAGTAATCACAAACATCTTCGTCTCATCGTTTGTGATTCCGCAATATCTTCTTTCGCTAGTCGATTAAGATTATTGTGAGGTGACTGATAATACTAGGTTGTTCTTCGGGAATATAAGTCTGGGTTATCAATTGGTTCCTGTTCACCTTGATTTATCAAAAGATGGAACAAAAACTCGTAGGTATTTCTGTGGGAGACAGATTTATCTATTACCGTATACTTTTCTGTGTGATACAGATTTGTTTATTAAAGTCTTCGACTTTGGGTCGTAGCAACTCTTAGTTGTGGGTGAGATCAGCTAAGGGAATCAAGTGCGTAGTATCATGTTGGGATCAGAGACGTAAGGAGGGCAATTGTACCTTGGTTCAGTGTGAGATTGATTGGGGTTCAACTACAGTCCAGACCGAAGTTATTTTGTAGTAGGCTAGTGTCTGTAGCGGCTTAATACAATGTGTGTTTAATCTGGACTAGGTCCCGGGGTTTTTCTGCATTTGCGATTTTCTCGTTAACAAAACTTCCGGTGTCTGTGTTATTTCTTTTCCGCATTATATTTTGTTATATAATTGAAATATCACAGGTTGTGCGTTGAATCGATCAATTGGGAAATCCAACCTTTGGTTGTTGATTGAAATTGATTGATCCTTGAACATTGGTCTCTGGTACCGTTCAAGTAGTTTCTCTTGTATTCAATTAGACTCGCAGATTTCTATTTGCTTGAGTAAGTATTGAATCGAGAAAGAGAGATATAACTCTTTGATATACTTTTATTAAGATTGAGTCTGACTGACTAAGTTGATTCTCTTAAAAGTATATTGGAGTTAGTCCATACAGATTGCTAATCGAAATATTGGGTGTGGTTGTTAGACCCCCGCTTTTTCACATATAAGTAAGACCCATTGTTGATTTTTAGGGCACGCATGAACTATAAAATTTACCATGTTATCATTGAAATGCATGAGCTCTATCTTAAAACCATCCGTCCATAAAACAACAAGACTCCCTTTCCTAATTTTAGTATTATGACACCAAACATTTGGATAATGCATTTCATGCAAAAGAAAATAAGCATTCTTATTTTGTTGTTTCGTTTAGTGAGAAATGCATTTTTTTAGATGTTTTATAGTATGCTTGTTTCCTAAACCTTGGACATTTCAAGTAAGAATTCTCATTGTGACTATCCATACAAAATAGGAATATGCAAAGCGATAAAACCATCAACAAATAAAAAGCGTAGATTGAAAGGAAATTATGTAATATAAAGTAAAGAAGAAAACATGATCTTCCAGCTCTTCTATAAAGGTCCCTGATGGTCCAATAATGTTGTCCCAATCACCTTGTTGAGGATATGCTCTATAAAATCTTGGATGCATTTGATGTTCAGCTGCATAACAAGCTTGTTGCATATAATCCTGGTGAAATCCTTTGGATAGTTGCTCTTGTTCTTGATTTACATATACAGCTTCAGTAAATTGAGCACTATCATAACTACTTGTAGCAGATCCTTCTCTAGTTCTTTTAGATCTTCTAGTTGTAAAAGTTTCAGCTTCTCCTTCCGGTACACTATAAATAGTTGAAAGTGCTTATTGTGCATCCTATTTTTGCCTCTTGTCTTCTTAGGGGAAATGAAAATCTTCTCTCCTTGTTTGTATTTCATATTATTAGCTCTTGGATCAATAACTTCTCCAAAATCCTTACCAAATTTGAATATATAACTGGCAATAGTTGGCACATTATCTGCTTTATCTGAACATTGAGATTCATCATGTGAAACAATAAGACAAGCAAGACAAAGTTTTCTAGGTTGTCGTTGAAAGTAAATAGGTATCCGTTGAGTTACCTTAGCAACATTCTCTGTTATAAGACTTCTTAACATTAGGTTTAAAACATTGAATTCAATGAGAACACTTAAAGTATTTGTGTTTGTGGGATTACCATCCTCTGGTTCAATCTTGAGTGGGTTTCCAAGAATACTAGCAATTTGGTTTTCCACTTCAACAATAAGAAACTCCAGTGGAAGCTTTTTAATGTCGATCCAAAATTGCTGAGTAAGAAAATCAAGATTGTCAGCAATAGCAGAAGGAGTCCATTCTCGAAATACAACTAAGTATCCATCAAAACTCCAAGGTCCATCTCTAGTAATGAATTTTAACTCTCCCAATCATAGAAACAAAACAAAAACATATTTGTGGCATGTATTTTAATTTGAAAATTACCATGCTCCCAATCCATTGGAGCCTCCTGTTCCACCTTTTCCGTTCTCATAGGATGTTCACTGAAAATTTTAGCAATCAAAGTAACTTCTCATTTCTTAATACTCGGCTTTAGTTTGATATTTGGGCATCTAATAACTCTTTGAATCTGATCATCTTCTTCTAGTATTGTGTTTTTAATTTTTCTATGAGATCGGAAACTCTCATACTGATTTCCTACTTGACATGGAGCTGTTGATTAAAACTAGAAATATGAAATAATAATAAATCCAAGGATAAGTGAGTTTAAACCTGAGAGATCCTCTATTTAAGGAGAAGTTGAAATAAAAGCATAGACTATGTGTTAAGCTGTGTAGAGATGAATCGCCACTTCTCGTGATGTTTAGTTTATGATTCAGCAGATTTTTGTTGTTTTGTTCTCGGCACTCGCATTTATAAAATCTGCTTTTAAGAATAACCCATCTTTAAAGCTTCTGAGATGTTTGTTTGTATCCGTATCAGTTGCCGAGCTTTCCATCCTTATCATCTTGATAACCTTCAAATTGGAACCTTTAGGAGGGATGCAAACTTTGGACTGGAACCTTTATCAGAGTTGTTAGAGCACTGCTCGGTCGAACTCACAAGCGTTGCTATCTCAAGCTTGTTTGTCAATGCTAGTGATCAAAACTATAAGTTCTGATTTCTAGTCTACTTATAGATGTCTCGGACTAGGATAGATTGTGTAGTTGAGCATTAGACTTCACGACGTTCATCATTGAAGACGAAGAACTACTAAGGCTAGTTTGTGGAACTTCATCAACAAAAAGGTATGGGGAGACTGAAACTCATCTATCACTTGGAAAGTCTATTTCTACTCTATCTCCTATATTGAGACATAAGCCGTGTTACAATATAGTTTTCTATTATACACATTTGAGATTTTGAGCTGAGTTTAACTCTCTTACATATTTCTCGAAATATGTGTTGGCAAGCTTTCGCTTCGACCAAGTTCATCTTGATCATGTGAAAATCGTCGAGTAACATCTTATATAGTTTGTGTGAAACAATCATTTGGTGTAGACTTGGAATGTTTCATTATGGTTATTTCAATAACTTGAAAATTGCTTTGATGCTAATAGTGTGTGAAAACGACTATTGTCATCCTCTAAGAAAGTTTCAATGATTGAAATAAGAGTTTAGAACACTTAACCATTGTTGGATTATGACATGTTGTGTACTCTTGCACATATATAATCCATGTCCGGGAACCATAGTATGCATACCCGTATGCGTACCTGTTGGTTTGAGAAATCCGGGAACCTAAGTATGCGTACCCGTATGCGTACTGGCGTAAGGTTCATGTCCGAGTTTTTCTGTTGGAATTGGTGGTATGCATACATGTTCGCGTACTGGCGAAACCGAATTTCAGTCCGGGTATTTCAAGTATGCGTACCTGTTGGCGTACTTGAAGGTTAAAGTTCTAAAATCGGTTTAGTACATGAACTATTGCATTTATGTATTAAGGAATGCATTCTACGGAAACCGTGGCTATAATGTTCATGAATTTATTCGAGTGAATCAAACTGATTTTGCTTCAATTGTGTTCTTGTATACTTCTATGAGAATATAGCAATTGAACAACTCTTTAACTAGTTTCATTTGAGTCATTTGAACTATTTATGGTTAAGATGAATAAGGTTGATATGAGAGTGTTCATATGGCTAACCTTAGTTTTGTTGAGCCAGCATGGTGTACACGTTTAGGTACGGCTACATAAACCTAAATGAGGTACATTTAATTTGTGTGTAACAAGCTAAGTTCGATCTAACGGTTGAAAGATATTAGCTTGAATCTAATCAAGTTTTCATCTAATGGTGAATATTGAATGCTTTGTTACCAAGGTAACTTAGATTGCAAACCTTTATTTGAAAAATATATAAGGGAGAACTCTAGCAACTGGGAAAACTAATCCCCACACCTCCTTGTGATACTAGTTGCATAAGCTACAGTCGGTTCTCCTTTAACCTTAGGTTTTCACGAAATCTTGTAGGTTAACGACTTAAAGACTTCATCGGGATTGTCAAGCCAGACCCAACTATTTTCTTTGTAGTTGCGTGATATGATCTTGCTATTTTTATCGTGTTTGGGTACGATCTTCTTTAAGTTTGGCTCGAGATTTATTCTCCGATAGGCAAGATAAAAAGAAATAACAAACATCTTCGTCTTATCGTTTGTGATTCCACAATATCTTGTTTCGCTACCATAGGATTAAGATTATTGTGAGGTGATTGATATTTCTAGGCTGTTCTTCGGGAATATAAGTCCGGTATATCAATTGGTTCCTGTTCACCTTGATTTATCAAAAGACGGAACAAAACTCGTAGGTATTTCTGTGGGAGACAGATTTATCTATTCCTATAGACTTTTCCATGTGAGACAGATTTGTTTATCATGTCTTCAACTTTGGGTCGTAGCAACTCTTTGTTGCGGGTGAGATCATCTAAGGGAATCAAGCGCATAGTATCCTGCTGGTATCAGAGATGTAAGGAGCACAACTATACCTTGAATCAGTGTGAGATTGATTAGGGTTCAACTACAGTCCATTCCGAAGTTCATTAGTAGTAGGCTAGTATATGTAGCGGCATAATACAGTGTGGTGTTCAAATCTGGACTAGGTCCCGGGGATTTTCTGCATTTGTGGTTTCGTCGTTAACAAAACTTCCGGTGTCTGTGTTATTTCTTTTTCACATTATATTTTTTTATATAATTGAAACATCATAGGTTGTGCGTTGAATCGATCAATTGGGAAATCCATCCTTTGGTTGTTGATTGAAATTGATTGATTCTTGAACATTGGTCTTTGGTACCGTTCAAGTTATTTCTCTTATATTCAATCGGGCTCGCAAATTCCTATTTGTTGATTGCAGATTGAATTGAGTGATAGAGATACAAAACTCTTGGATATTTTTTTCTCTAGATTGAGTCTAACTGTCTAGTTGATTCTCTTGAAAGTATATTGGATTTTGTCTATTCAGATTACCAAACGAATTGTTGGGTGTGGTTGTTAGACCCCCGCTTTTTCAGTTGGTATCAGAGTAGGCAAACACATTAAAGACCTTATAAGTCTGTGTTTGTAGCGATCTGAATATGGACAGAAGTGCTATCTCCATAAACGTACCATCAGTCTTCGATGACTCAAATTACTTATGGTGGAAAATTGATATGCGTGCCTTTCTTCAAGCACGTGATTTTCAATCATGGGCTTATGTGGTTAATGGCTATAATCCTCCGGTAGTTACAGAAGGCGGTGTAACAGTTCCAAAGGATATTGGTAGATATGATGCCGCCGAGATTCTTGCTGCAAAGCAAAATTCTGATGGGTTAAACGCTATCATTCATGCCATTACCCCAGAGCTCCAACATCATGTGACTACTTCCACAAAGTCTAAAGATGCCTGGGATATCTTAGAAATCGTGTTTGAAGGAAATACCAGTGAAAAGGAAGCCAAGATTCAAAACCTAAATTCCGATTGGGAAAACCTTCGTATGGCAGATAAAGATTCATTTAATGAGTTTAATCACAAAGTGTCTGAAATTGTTAATGCATCTTTTGCATTGGGTAAGACTATTCCTGAAAAGGACATTGTGATGAAAATTCTCAGATCGCTGCCATCTATATACGATTCTAAGAAGCATGCCATCGTTGAAGGTAATAACCTTGCAACTCTTTCCAGAAATACTCTGGTTGGGAAGTTAAAGATCTTTGATCATGAGCATACATCCATATCCGGAAAGGATATTGCTTTCAAAGCACAAAAGAACGCTAAATTACTTGATAAAAGTAAAAGTGTTTGCATCTCTGAATATGATCTTTCCAAGGTTGATTCATCAGATGAAGATCTTGACAAGTCAGTATCCTTGATCACAAGGAAGTTTAGGGATCTTCTTTTGAAGAGAAGCAAACGGTTTTCCAGAGATAAGCCTAGATCATCAGTTAAACCTCGTAATCGTGTTCCTCCTAAAAACAGGGATATTGATGAAACTGATGATGAGGATATGCCTCAGTGCTTTAAGTGTAAAGGTTTTGGTCATTTTGTTAATGATTGTCCCAATCGTAGAAAATACACTGGTAACAAAGGTCTAGCTGCAACTCTTGATGAAATGTCTGACAACTATGATTTTAATGAAGACGAAAAGTCAAGTGTTGCACTTCTTTATGGAAATATCGATTTTTATAATTGTAGTAATACATACATCAATCTTGATATTCTTTCAGAAGAAACCTCAACCGGTCTGGAAGAAAAAATGGATCTATCTGGTTCTATTGGAAACTTCTTGTCTGATTTTTCAGGTTCCACTATATGTCTTGCCGCGTACACATCTCGGGCGTCTGAATCATCTTCGAGGTTGACATGCTCTTATTGTTCTCTCAAAGGTCACGATCTTTCAAAGCGTTTCAAGTACAAACACAAATTGAGATATGTCAACAAACTTCAACGAAGAGCTATCAATTAGTAAACAAGCTTAAACTTGTTCAAAAATCATCAGAGGTATGTAAACGCATATCTTCTTCAAAGAAGTTAGTTTCCAAAGAAAAGACTAGATCATTAGAGAGAAATTTATGGTCTAAACACTATGAGAAACATGGCTCTGTGAATTCCTTTCAAAGAGGATATGGTGGACAGATTATTTTTCACCCCAGCGTAACTTAAATTGTGTTGGCTTGTGCATCTTGTCTCATGTGCCTGATCAAAAGAGACAAGATTATGCACACCTCAGGCTTTAGGAAAAGAAAATTCTGTTAGATTATTTTGATTTTCTTTCTTTTTTGGCTCTATTGAGCATTATAAGTCTGGAATTTGTACCCAGTTCCATATCTAATTGATATTGGAAGGGACTTACCTGTTTAATCAATAAAAGAGGGTATTCTCGATAATTCTACCATCTTTAGGGTTGTGAGTTGTGTGTGCGTGAACTTGTGCTTAAAAGTTCCGTAACCCTACATTCCTTTTTTCCTTCTCCTGAAACGCTTTTTATCACAAGACTGCTTGTTGAGATTATCTTGTGATTTCCTCTCACAATTCCGCTTGTATGGATACACCAACCATTATGTCTTCTGATGGAAAATATGTCAATATGATTGTTAAGCCAACAATCATGAAGGAAAAAGATAAATCTCCGTTACCTCCAACTTTGAAAAGAAAAAGAAGGAATGCGAGGAGGCCAAGAGATGTTCTTTCAAATTCTCAGAAGTTTTCCGGTGTTCTTGAAGAGGTGAAGGAAACAAGGAAGGAGATTCAGGAAATAAAGGCTATTTCTTTGAGAACTCTTGAAATTCAGAAGACCCTAGTTCGACATTAGTTCAAAAGGTTTATTGGAATTGACTTCTTTCTTCATGAACCTTATGTTCCCATGGTTGTTAACAACAAGGAGTTCGGGGACGATAAAGAACTTTTCAGAGGTCTCAATATCTAGGAAACTTCTTATGAGAATTTATTCTTGTGTTTTTAAGAAGGATAACTAGGGTTTGGAATAGCCATTGTTGTGAGTACACCTATCTATTGCAAACGTTTTTCATCTTGCAATATTTTTAGATTTATTTATTTAAATTCTAAGTTATTTGGAAGATGATTTTTGCAGTATTAATCTTTATGGTTTTATGTATTGCAAATTGTTATAGGATATGTTGTTTACGTCCGTGAACCCTGACTGTCCCATACTTGTTCAAAATTTGCCTCTATTATATGTTGGTATGAAAGTATTGATAAAAGATAGAATGAACTTTTGACTACAAAAGTTAAGCCTTTTATGTCATTATGCAAATATTGATGGAAAAAAGGATGAACTTTTGTTTACAAATATTAAGTCTATTATATGTTATTGTGCAAATAGTGATGGAAAATAGAATGAATCTTTGATTATTCCGCAGTATTGGTCTTTCCCTGATCCACATCTTTGTGCATATATTGTGTTGCTCCATAAGTTCTCTTATGTTGAGAATGGACAATTGAATTAATCATTTTCCTTGTGGTTAATTCAATTGTGATTTCTGGATACAATTCATATTCTTATGTGATTTGTTAATGTCCAAAGAAATCCTTATTTTCTTGTAAAAGTAAGGTCGCTCTTGTTGTTCTTTCGAGAATGACATTTTATGGGGGAGTTATTAATTGAACTTGTGCTTAATTGCCAAATCTTTGTGGGGAGTGCGGCTGTGGAATATTGTAGGGGTTATCTTGTATCTTTATAAACTCCTTGATGAATGCATGTAGTTTCGACTATATGATGACATCTAAACAAGTTGATATGTTGTTCTCTTTTGGTCATGAAGTATCTCTATGAAAATTTCATGAGGATCCCACTAATTTTCGTACCTTTGCCAATTTTATTGACAAAAAGGGGGAGAATTAATGTGTAGTTTACACTACAAATACATATGGTTTACGGATCATTATGTAAGGGGGAGTGCTTTTCATTACGTGATGAAGTATTTACTAAGGGGGAGTGATACATATCACCATAGTATTGTTGTCAAAGTTGTGATACAATTGGACTTTGATACTGTATAATGATACTATGACATTGTATAACAATGATTGAGAGCTATTGTTTTCTCATTGTTATAGCTACGGATGTTCAACAACTATGATGCTGAGTTGAACACATTTGGAATCATTGGAGTACTTGAAAGTGATGAATATTTCGAGTAATGTTGAAGAACCAAGGAGATCAAACATTTGGATGAGAAGCTACAAATTTTATTTATTTGTATCCATATGTATTGATAGTTTTGTCACTAAAAATTGACAAAGGGGGAGATTATTAGAGCACTGCTCGGTCGAATTCGCAAGCGTTGCTATCTCAAGCTTGTTTGTCATTAGTGATCAAAAATATAAGTCTTTATTTCTAGTATACTTATAGATGTCTCCGACTAGGATATATTGTGTAGTTGAGCATTAGACTTCACGACGTTCATCATTGAAGCCGAAGAACTACTAAGGCGAGTTTGTGGAACTTCATCAACAAAAAGGTATGTGGAGACTGAAACTCATCTATCACTTGGAAAGTCTATTTCTACTCTATCTCCTATATTGAGACATAAGTCGTGTTGCGATATAGTTTTCTATTATACACATTTGAGATTTCGAACTGGGTTTAGCTCGCTTACATATTTCTCGAAATATGTGTTGGCAAGCTTTCGCTTCGACCAAGTTCATCTTGATCATGTGAAAATCGCCGAGTAACATCTTATATGGTTTGTGTGAAACAATCATTTGGTGTAGACTTGGAATGTTCCATTATGGTTATTTCAATAACTTGAAAATTGCTTTGATGCTAATAACGTGTGAAAACGGCTATTGTCATCTCTAAGAAACTTTCAATGATTGAAATAAGAGTTTGGAACACTTAACCATTTTTGGATTATGACATGTTGTGTACTCTTGCACATATGTAATCCATGTCCGGGAACCATAGTATGCATACCCGTATGCGTACCTATTGGTTTGAGAAATCCGGGAACCTAAGTATGCGTACCCGTATGCGTCCTGGCGTAAGGTTCGTGTCCTAGTTTTTATGCTGGGATTGGTGGTATGCGTATATGTTCGCGTACTGGCGAAACCGAATTTCAGTCAAGGTATTTCAAGTATGCGTACCTGTTCGCGTACTTGAAGGTTAAAGTTCTAAAATCGGTTTAGTACATGAACTAATACATTTATGTATTAAGGAATGCATTCTATGGAAACCGTGGCTATAATGTTCATGAATTGATTCGAGTGAATCAAACTGATTTTGCTTCAATTGTGTTCTTGTATACTTCAATGAGAATATAACAATTGAACAGCTCTTTAACTAGTTTCATTTGAACTAGTTATTGTTAAGATGAATAAGGTTGATATGAGTGTTCATATGGCTAACCTTGGTTAACTATTGTTGAGCCAACATGGTGTACGCGTTTAAGTACGGCTACATAAACCTAAATGAAGGCACATTTCATTTGTGTGTAACAAGCTAAGTTCGATCTAACGGTTGAAAGATATTAACATGAATCTAATCAGGTTTTCATCTAACAGTGAATATTGAATGCTTTGTTACCAAGGTAACTTAGATTGCAAACCCTGATTTGAAAACTATATAAAGGAGAACTCTAGCAACAAGGAAAACTAATCCCCACACCTCCTGTGTGATACTAGTTGTATAAGATAGAGTCGATTATCCTTTAACCTTAGTATTTTCACGAAAACCTGTAGGTTAACGACTTAAAGACTTCATTGGGATTGTGAAGCCAGACCCAACTATTTTCTCTATAGTTGCATGACCTGATCTTGCTGTTTCTATCGTGTTTGGGTATGATCTTCTTTAAGATTGTCTCGAGATTTATTCTCCGATAGGCAAGATAAAAAGTAATCACAAACATCTTCGTCTCATCGTTTGTGATTCCATAATATCTTGTTTCGCTACCATACGATTAAGATTATTGTGAGGTGATTGATATTTCTAGGTTGTTCTTAGGGAATATAAGTCCGGCATATCAATTGGTTCCTGTTCACCTTGATTTATCAAAAGACGGAACAAAACTCGTAGGTATTTATGTGGGAGACAAATTTATCTATTCATACAGACTTTTCAGTGTGAGACAGATTTGTTTATCAAGTCTTGGACTTTGGTTCTTAGCTACTCTTGGTTGTGGGTGAGATCAGCTACGGGAATCAAGTGCGTAGTATCCTGCTGGGATCAAAGACGTAAGGAGCGCAACTGTACCTTGAATAAGTGTGAGATTGATTAAGGTTCAACTACAGTCCATTCCGAAGTTCATTGGTAGTAGTATAGTGTCTGTAGCGGCTTAATACAGTGTGGTGTTCAAATATGGACTAGGTCCTGGGGTTTTTCTGCATTTGCGGTTTCCTCGTTAACAAAACTTCTGGTGTCTGTGTTATTTCTTTTCCGCATTATATTTTGTTATATAATTGAAATATCACAAGTTGTGCGTTGAATCGATCAATTGGGAAATCCAACCTTTGGTTATTGATTGAAATTGATTGATCCTTGAACATTGGTGTTTGGTACCGTTCAAGTTATTTCTCTTATATTCAATCGGGATCGTAAATTCCTATTTGGTGATTGCAGATTGAATTGAGGGATAGAGATACAAAACTTTTGGATATACTTTTCTCTAGATTGAGTTTAATTATCTAGTTGATTCTCTTGAAACTACATTGGAGTTTGTCTATTCAGATTTCCAAACGAATTGTTGGGTGTGGTTGTTAGACCCCCGTTTTTTCAAGAGTGGAAGATCAAATCCACCTAGAAATACCTGCTAGACATGACTAAACAAACAGTAAAGATAAGAAAACGATAGATTCAAAATTAGGTTAAAATTGGAAAAAAACAAATTAAAGACAAGAATCTATTAGAACTTGAAAATAACTCGACAATAACTTAATTTAATTCATTGGGTAGAACATAAAACTCGAGAATTGAGATAAGATTTGAGAAATTGGAAACTCAGTTATTCGATTCAATCCCCCAGTCAATCGTTGATTCGGTCGCCAGAGCTTTCTAGAGCTTTTAAATACTCACGGACGTTATGGAGTCGTGTTTGTCTCTTACCGAGGGGATCTTCACGTGCATCGCTCCAGCATGTAGCTTTCCTCCGGGTAGTATTATCTCGTCGAAGGTACGGTTATTGTCCTTGCTGCATGTTAGATCGCTGCTCGGTCGAACTCGCAAGCGTTGTTATCTCAAGATTGTTTGTCTAGTTTAGTTTCCAAAACTATAAGTTTTGATTTCTAGTCTACTTATAGCTAAGTCTCGGATTAGGATAGAAATTGTAGTTGAGCATTAGACTTCACGACGTTTATCGATTGAAGACGAAGAACTACTAAGGGGAGCTTGTGGAACTTCATCAACAAAAGGTATGTGGAGACTTGAACTTATCTATCACTCAAAATTCTATCAACTCTATCTCCTTTTTGAGACAAAAGTCGTATAGCTATATAGACTTCAATTATGCATATTTGATATTTAGAGCTGAGTTTAACTCGCTTACATATTTCTCGAAATATGTGTTGGTAGGATTTCACTTTAACCAAGTTCATCTTATATTCTTGATGAAAGTCAAAAGATGATCATGTGAAAATTGTCTGGTAACATCTTACATGATTTGTGTGAGACAGTCATTTGATGTAGACTCGGAATGTTTCGTATTGATCATTCGATCACTTGAAAATTGCTTTGAAGCTAATAGTTTGTGTGAGACAGCTATTTTCGTCTTTTGAGAATGTTTCAATGGTTGAAATGAGAGTTTAAAATAATTGGATATAAGCACAGTATGCGTACTTTCATATGTGTGATCCAAGTCCGTGAACCATGGTATGCATACCTGTATGCGTACTGATTGGTTTAGTAGAGGTTCGAGAACTAAGTACGCATACCGGTACGCGTACTGACGTGAGGTTCAAGTTCCGGGACTTTACGGAGTTTGGTGGTATGCGTACCCGTTCGCATACTGGCAAACCCAAACTTAGTCCGGCCACTAAGGTATGCGTACCCGTTTGCATACTTGAGTGGATTATGTTCTAAAATCGGTTTTTTCATGAACTAATACATTTATATAATAAGGAATGCAATCTTTTGCAAACCGTGGCTATAATGTTCATGACTTGATTCGAGTGAATCAAAATCGATTTTGCTTCGATTGGGTCTTGTATACTTCTATGAGAATATAAATAATTGAACAACTCTAGAACTAGTTTCATTTGAGTCATTTGAACTAGTTATGGTTAAGATGAATAAGGTTCATATTTAAGTGTTCATATGGCTAACTTCGGTTAACTATTATTGAGCCAACAAAGGTGTACACGTTTAGGTACGGTTACTCATATCTAAGTGAAGTCACTTTTCATTTGTGTGTAACAAGCTGAGTTCGATCTAACGGTTGAAAGATATTAGCTTGAGTCTAATCAGGTTTTCATCTAACGGTGAATATTGAATGTGTTGTTACCGAGATAACATTGATTGCAAACCTTGATTTGAAGACTATATAAAGGAGAACTCTAGCGATTGGGAAACCTAATCCCCACACCTCTTGTGTGATACTAGTTGTGACTAGAATCGATTCTCCTTTAACCTTAGGTTTTTCCAAAATCCTGTAGGTTAATGACTTGAAGACTTCATTGGGATTGTGAAGCCAGACCCAACTATTTTCTCTGTAGTTGCATGTTCTGATCTTGCTGTTTTCTATCGTGATTGAGTACTATCTTCTTTAAGATTTGCTCGAGATTTAATCTCCGATAGGCAAAATAAAAAGTAGTCACAAACATCTTCGTCTCATCGTTTGTGATTCCACAATATCTTGTTTCTCTACCATACGATTAAGATTATTGTGAGGTGATTGATATTACTAGGCTGTTCTTTTGGAATATAAGTCCGGTGTATCAATTGGTTCCTGTTCACCTTGATTTATCAAAAGACGGAACAAAACTCATAGGTATATCTACGGGAGACAGATTTATCTATTCAATAGACTTTTCTGTGTGAGACAGATTGGTTTTCCAAGTCTTCGACTTTGGGTCTTAGCAAATCTTAGTTTTGGGTGAGATTAGCTAAGGAAATCAAGTGCGCAGAATCCGGCGTGGTTCTAGAGGCGTAAGGACCACGACTGTACCTTGATCAATGTGAGATTGGTTAGGTCTCAACTACATTCCAGTCCGAAGTTAACTTGGAGTAGGCTAGTGTATGTAGCGGCTTAATACAGTGGTGTTCAAATCTGGACTAGGTCCCGGGGTTTTTCTGCATTTATGGTTTCCTCGTTAACAAAATTTCTGGTGTCTGTGTTGTTTATTTTCCGCATTATACTTTCTATATAATTGAAATATCACAGGTTGTGCGTAAGTTCAAACAATTGTGAATCCAACCTTTGGTTGTTGATTAAATTGATTGACACTTGAATATTGGTTTTTGATACATCCAAGTTATTTCTTATATTCAACCGAGCTCGAAGATTGAATTGAGAAATATAGATATAACTCTTGGATATACTCTTCTTAAGATTGAGTCTTATCGTCTAGTTGATTCTCTTGAAAGTATATTGGAGTTAGTCCATACAGATTTCTAAGCGAAATATTGGTTGTGGTTAGAGACCCGCTTTTTCAATTGGTATCAGAGCAGGCAAACACGTTTAAGACCTTATAAGTCTGTGTTTGTAGCGATATGACTCTATGGACTGAAGTGTCATCTCTATAAACGTACCGCCAGTCTTCGATGGTCAAATTACTTGTGGTGGAAAATTGCTATGTGTGCCTTTCTCCAAGCGCGTGATTTTCAATCATAGGTTTACATTGTCAATGGTTATGATCCTCCGGTTGTTACAATAGGCACTGTAACTGTTCCAACGGATATCGGTGATTATGATGCTGTCGAGATTCTTGCTGCAAAGAAGAATTCTGACGGATTTAATGCAATCATCCATGCCATTACCCCATATCTTCAGCACCATGTGACTACGTGCACTCGGTCTAAAGATGTTTGGGATATTTTAGAAACCGCATTTGAAGGGAATACCTGTGAAAAAGAAGTTAAGATTCAAAACCTAAATTCTGATTGGGAAAACCTTCATATGGCATATGAAGATTCATTTGATGAGTTTAATCACAAAGTGTCTGAAATTGTTAATGCATCTTTTGCATTGGGTAAGCCTATTCCTGAAAAGGACATTATGATGAAAATTCTCAAATCAGTGCCATCTAGATACGATTCTAAGAAACATGCCATCGTTGAAGGAAATAACCTTGATGTGCTTTCCAGAAATACTCTCATTGGGAAGTTAAAGATCTTTGATCATGAGCATGTATCCAAATCTGGAAAGGATATTGCTTTCAAATTTTAAAAGAACGCTAAATTACTTGATAAAAGTAAAAGTGTTGGCATCTCTGAAGATGATCCTTCTGAGACTGATTCATTAGATGAAGATCTTGACAAGTCAGTCTCTTTGATTACAAGACAGTTTAGAGATCTTATTTTGAAGAGAAGTAAACGGTTCACTAGAGATAAACCTAAGTCATCAGTTAAACCTCATAGTCGTGTTCCTCCTAAAAACAGGGATACTCACGATACTGATGACGAGGATATGCCACAGTGCTTCAAGTGTAAAGGCTTTGGTCATTTTGCAAATGAGTGTCCAAATCGTAGAAAATACACTGGAAACAAAGGTCTTGCTGCAACTATTGATGAAATGTCTGATCATTATGATTCTAATGAAGACGAAAAATCAAGTGTTGCACTCCTATGTGAAAATATTGAATTTTACAATTGTAGCAATACATACATCAATCTCGATATTCTTCCGGGAGAAACTTCAACCGCCTTGGAGGATAAAATGGATTTCTCTTTGTCTACTGGAAATTCTGTTTCTAATCTTTCAGGTTCTACCATTTGTCTAGCAGCCTGCACAACCATGACGTCTGAACCATTCTCCACATTGACATGTTCTTATTGTACTCTCAAGGGTCATGAACTCTCCAAATGTTTCAAATACAAACATAAGATAATATATGCCAACAAACTTCAACGAAGAGAAAATCGATTAGCCAACAAGCTCAAACTTGTTCAGAAATCGTCTGAGGTATGTAATTTCATCTCTTCTCCGAAGAACTTAATTTCCAAAGAAAAAAAATTAGACCACTAGAGAAAAGAATACGGTCTAAACAGTCTGTGAAACAGGGTTCTAAGAATTCCATTCAAAAAGGTTACGGTGGACAGATTATTGTTCACCCCAGCACAACTTAATTGTGTTGGTTGTGTATCTTGTCTCATGTGCCTGGTTCAAAAAGAGACAAGAGTTTGCACACTTCAGGCTTTAGGAAAAGAGAAAAAGATTTATCTTTTTAATGTTTCTTCTTTTTGGTCTTGTTTTCACCTTTTTGGAATTCTTCCATCTTTTCATATCTAATTGATATTGAAAGGACTTTACTCTATTTGATCAATAAAAGAGGGTTAAAATCGATAATTCTGCTTTCCTTAGGGTTGTGAATTGTGTGTATGTGAATTCTTTAGTGTATAAAGGTTCCGTACCCTACATTCCTTTTTCCTTCCCTGAAAACTCTTTTTATCACAAGATTGCTTGTTGAGTCTGATTTGTGAATTCCTCTCACAATCTCATACTGGTATGGAAAATCCAAGCATTATGTCTTCTGATGGAAAATATGTTAATGTGATTGTTAAGCCATCAATCATGAAGGAAAAAGATAAATCTCATGAACCTTCAACTTTGAAAAGAAGAAGGAGGAATGTGAGGAAACCAAGAGTTGTTCCTTCTAATCTACAGAAGTTTTCTGGGGTTCTTGAAGGGTTGAAGGAAACAAGAAAGGATATTTAGCAAATAAAGGCTATTGTTTTTAGGACTCTCGAAATTCAAAGGCCCTGGTTCGACATCAGTCTAGAAGGTTTGTTGGAATTGACTCCTTTGTTCATGAACCTTATGTTCCTATGGTTGTTGACGACAAGGAGTTCGGGGACAATAAAGAATTTTTTAGAGGCTTTATGTCTAGGAAACTTCCTATGAGAATTTATTCTTGTGTTTTAAGAAGGATAACTAGGGTTTAGTATATGCTCAAAGACTTATTTTTAAATATGTTTAGCATTACTAGAACTTTCTCAAACACTTATGTATGTGCATCATGATTAAATTCTTAGGCGTTTAAATGAACATCAAATTGCTTTAGTTCTTTGGCATACTTTCCAAACCGAACAATCATTATGCTCGGTTTTAGAATAGGTTCCTAGTGTATATTCTTTTATTGTATTTTAAAGACCTAAAAGTGTTTGTTTGATTCTCAAGTTATCTTAGCTTGAATTCTAACGACCCATGGTCCTTGAATCTATAAATAAAAATGCTCTTTCAACTGTGAAAATCAATCCCTGACACTTTATGTCCTAACTGATTCTAGAGTGGTCCTCTATAGACCTAAGTTTCCTCTGAGAAACATAATTAGGCATACGACTAAAAGACTTCACTTCGTCAATTCAGGTCTGAAAACGCGGGGGTACCAAAATACACCACCAACTTTTCTTAGGAAAACTATATGGACAAACTTAAATACAATGCTGAAAGTTCAACTTAATGAATCTCAATCAAGGAATAATATTTAGAGTTATATTTCTCTCTCACAATCAGAAAGTTTACGGAGACTAGTCCGTGAACCTGATTTACGTGTGAGAGTTCTTGAATGATTCCAAAGATCAATATCCAAGAATTAATCAAGTTATATCCAACAAACAAGGATGGATGTATCTACTTTGATTGATTTACGTACAACCTATGATATTTCAATCAAAGATAAACAATATAATACGGAAAAGAAATAACACAGACACCAGAAATTTTGTTAACGAGGAAACCACAAATGCAGAAAAACCCCGGGACCTAGTCCAGATTGAACACCAAACTGTATTAAGCCGCTACAGACTCTAGCCTACTACAAATAACTTCAGACTGGAATGTAGTTGAGACCGAATTAAACACTCATAGCAATTCAGTTACAGTCGCGCTCCTTACGCCTCTTGTACCCCAGCAAGAATCCGCGCAATTGATTCCCTTAGCTGACGTCCAATACAACCTAAGAATTGATGTTAGAGCATAGCTCGGTTGAACCCACCAAGCGTTGGTATGTCAAGTTTGGTTGTCATATTTTAGTGAACCAAAACTCATTTAAAGAGTCGCTTGATTATATGCTAGAGTCAACTTCGTATAGGTTAGCTAGAAAGTTATTAAGATATGAGACATACAAGTATTACTCGAAGACTTGAAGAATGTGAAGAAGTAAAGAGCTAAAACGACGTCATCATCCTTCCTCTTGAGGTTAGTAATATTTTGGCTTGAACTGTTTCATTCCTAACGTATCTTTAAAGTCATGCATATTGAAAACATAACAGCGAAGCTGTGAATGATTATACTCTAGTTAGACATAGTATTAAGGAATTACAATACGAAGTATAACGTCTATCTTTTGAACTTCGTATATAAGACATCGGCATAATCGTATGAATGCTATTGTGATTATGTATGGGTATGGGTGAATATTTCGTCCTAGGAAACAATGTTTTACATTCGTTTAAAGGAAGTACAATTCATAAACTTGTTTTGTGAATCGAAATGGAAATCGCTAGGCTTATTGGTATTGTTATTCATTGCAAATCTTTGGATCACCAATATATGTGTTTAGTATAACCGCTCATAACTTGTTTATGTATCTTGGGAAAAATATTCACAATGCCTGACTTTTGTATTGGTATGACATTTATTAGTGAAACCGATCTTAAGTAATCACCTGAGATGGTATGATCGATATTTTGTAATTGGTATGACATACTCTAGACATTGGGTAACCGATCCTAGTAAGAGGTGCAACCGATCACAAGTATGTGGAATCGATCCTTGTAAGAGGTACAATAAGTCTTAGTAATTGGTAACCGATCCTATGACTTGTGCAGCCGATCAAAAGTAAATACCATAATAATGTGGTAACCGATCCTAGTACCTAGTCAACCAATTTTTTGGAAAGCTAATGTGACCGATCCTAGTACCCACATGGAGGTAGAACCGAAGATTTGTATTTTGGTAGAACCGTGAAACCCATTAATGGTGATTTGATAGGATAATCAATCACATAGTTCTTGGAAGTCAGATAAACCAATTCTAAACTCGTTTGGAAGTGTGGCAAATCGGTTCCAAGATTGTAAATATGAAAAAGGATTTACAAAGTAAAGATGTCGACATACTTTGAACATGTGCAGTAATTCTTATCTTTTACTGTTTAAAAATATTCCTTAATAACTAAAGGAGAATCCCGAATCGAAATAAATTGAGAATCTTTTAATTAAGGTTTTTAGTTTTTATATGTTTTAATCTCCAACAATTAAATACATATATTTGGAAAATAAAAATTGGTAATGTGCATTTACTAATTGGAGATTTTCTACTGAGATTTTGGTCAATATTTGGACAGTGCATTTCCAGGAATTATGAAAACCGATTTTGGCTTTATTGCATATCTTTGAGAATATTCGGTTTTGGAAATTCCTTGGTGTCCAAACTTCCTTGGTCTATAAATATTGAAGTTTGCATTTTGAGCAAACTAATCCTCAGAGCCAGCAAAACTACCTAGTTGTGTTGTTACTAGTGGAGCCGTCTATTCGGGGAGGAAAGTAACCTAATTAGGCGAAATTTCTTACGACCACTCGTTTTAAAGACTTCTTTGGGATTGAGAAGCTCAACGAGTACCGTTGGTGGGAAACTAGATAATTGCAGTTTATTATTAGTTTTCGATTGATTTGATTGACTAAAAGTTGTTGAACTTTGATTGCACCTAGTTTTTTTATGCTTGAGAATCTTCTCTTCTGATATAAGATTCACTCAAACTAGATCGAAGTATCGACGGGGATTTTTAGACTGTTTGTAGATCTAAAGACGTCTTGTGATAATCTATCGTTAACATATCCCGCTCTGTGTGTGATTGATCACAAGAGATTCAAGTTGTTTGCGTGCAGGTGTTTATTGAAGAAGATTTGAAGACAAAGAAGATTTCTTATTTGAGTTCATAATCTTTCGTGTGCACAAAACTTGATCTGGGGATCCAACTATAATCGGTTTATCTTTTGATAGATTGGATTGATTAGTGGAGTAGATCGGCATTAATATATTTCTTTGTGATTCATAGTATTGATTGCATAGTCTAAACAATTACTTTGGTAGTTGTTAAATAAATTGATCTAAGAACCTGAAAAATGGAGTTTATTGGTTAAACGGAAGAACCTTTTGTCAAACTCATATCACTTGTTTGAAAAGAGTTGTTACCGAACAAATTTGTTGTTCCTTTACTGTTTGGAATACGAACCAAAGGAATTGTTCCAAGTGCGTTACTTATTGCAAGTTGGAGGCGCATGGTTTAGCTGCTTGGTTTCAACTATACGAAGTTGGTTTAGATTTTGTATAGCGGCTTACTTCTGAGAGTATTCAATTCCGGACAAGGTCCCGGGGTTTTTCTGCATTTGCGGTTTCCTCGCTAACAAAATCTTGCTGTGTCTTTTATTTTTATATTTCTGCAATTATAATTGTTTTTATTATAATTAGAAGTAAAATACACAAACGTGAATTCCTAATTACTTGATATCAATCCTATAGTGTTTGGTTAAGTCTGAACCTATTATCAAGTTATCATACTTCGTTGTTGTATTGTCTCGATCTTGTATCCATAGTCAATCACACAAGTTATCTTGTTGTCGTATTGTCTCGATCTCGTATCCATAGTCAATCACACAAAGTTTGAACCGATTCGTTGTATTGTCTCGACTCAGTCCATAGACAATCACTTTCGGAGAAATGACTTATAGGTGTAAAAGTTCTAGATTGAGGTATATTTGGGTACCCTCGTCTTTTCAATTGCTTCAACTCTATTGAAGACTTTAAACCAATTTGCCTCCCATAGATAGGCCTATATGTGATTTCCTTTTTGATCGTAGATTAAGGTGAGACTGGAAATCGATAGCAATAGACAAAGTATATATAACCTCAAAATCCGATCTTATGACTCCCAAAGAGCAGCCTAAATTCTTATTCACCTCACAAGTTTTATACCTACGGAATCACAGAGTCTGAGACGAAGAGAACTTTGCGATTTCTATCGATCTTGTTTGAGTGAGCAGCTCAACAATCAAAACAAGATCAGGATACTCGAACTATCAAGATAAAGATAGTTGGACCTGGCTTCACAAATCCATAGGTGAAGTATTTTTTTGTCGCTAAACCTATAAGGGTTTGGGGGAGAGGACGACTCTAGTTTACAACTAGGACACATAAATTATAGTGTCTGGGATTCAAAAATCCCAGTTGCTTGAAGTTCTCCCTTATATAGACTTTCAAAGTATAGGTTGCTTTAAATTTAAGCTAAGATAGCTTTGGAACCAAGCAAACAATATCCACCATTAGATGAATCTTTGAAATGAGATTAACATACCAAGATATACACTCTGGTTAGGATGAACCACAATCGAACCGTGTACACATACATTTTTCATGGATGGTTACTAGCCGATTGAACCATAAGCTTAATCATTTTCGTATAACACTTAAGACTTTAAGCTTGAGTCATAACCATAGGCTATAATGTGATCAATCATGTCTATAAAGTGATTTTATAGAATTATTCAAATGACAATTATATCAAAGAAATAATTTATGTGCATATGAAAATATTCGATAGGTCAAGTACGTGTACCAGGTACGTGTACTCTACCTTGTTCGTGACTATTTTTGTCATGGTACATGTACCGGGTATGTGTTCCCTTAAAACAAAAACGAGTTCAAGAACTTGCAAAACTTTTCTGTTTTGTGTAACGGGTATGGATACCACACCAGTTTCAAAACTAACAGTTCCTTTATGATATGCATACTAGGTATGCGTACCATTCCTGATTCACGAGCAACATACTTTTTATGGTATGGATACCGGGTATGCGTACCAAAAAATTGCTGCTGAACTATAGCTACGCCGGTACGTGTGCTGGGTATATATACCGCGGCACATGACCTATAACATTTTCCCAGTATGTGAAACTGGTATGCATACTGTCATGTATCCAGATTTATAGTAGTTCTATATTTCTCTCTAAATCAATTCGAAACATTCCCAAATAACATGAATGACACATATCACTGTTCCAGGATATTTTCGAATGATAATCTTGAATCACGATTTAGATTATGAACAATAAATTGTTCTTAATCGAAATTCATCAAGTATGATCAAATGTTCATTAAGCTTAGTCATATATATTTCGAGAACGAACTACCAAGATAAACTTGACTCGAAATTATTGATATGCTTGCGATAGGCTTATTAGTTATGCGACATCATCACCTCATAGATAGAAGGATGAATATAACTTGAGAGTAATAGGTGATTCAGTCTTCACTTATCTTTTGTTGAAGAAGTTCTCCAAAAGTTCAGTTGATCTTCGCCTTCAAACGGTAGAATGAAGTGATGTCCGATTCTAACTACACACTTCTATATATCCTAATCCGAGACTTGACTAATTGTAGAACAGAAATCAAGACATAGTTTTGATCAACTAAATTTGACAACAAGATTGATATAGTAACACTTGTGAGTTCAACCGAGCAACGCTCTAATAATCTCCCCCTTGTCAATTTTAGTGACAAAACTATCAATACATACGGATTATAAAATACGGCTTCAAAAACTCATTGAATCCATCATGCTTGATTTCGTAGTTTCTTCAACTCCTTGAATTCTTTCTTATTTCAAGTTGCAATGATTCTGAACATGTTCAACTCAGCATCGTTGTTGTTGAGGATCCATAGCGATAACAACTTTGAAAACAAATATTCTCAATTGTAGTTATAAAGAAACAAATTATTATTATCTTCTCCAAAGTTCAGTTGTATCACAACTTCGAAGTAATACTATGATGATATGTTTCTCCCCCTTAATCAATACTTACATATTTTGCATAATAGGTGAAACCTATAGATATTGATTTACTCCCCCTTACATAATGATCCGTAAATCATATGTATATAGTGCGAAACTACTAATTAATTCTCCCCATTTTTTTTAATAAAAATTGGCAAAGGTACGAATTCAACCAAAAGATACTTCAAGACTTAAAGGAATTACATATCAACTTTTATTTAGATGATATCACATAGTATGAAATGCTTAGCGCTCATCTTGGATATTTAGGATACAAGCATCCCCTCTAAATTCCACAACCACACACCCCACAAAGATATAGCAATTAAGCACAAGTTCATTTAAGAACTATCCCCAATTTGATGTCATTCCCAAGAGAACAACATGAGTGACCTTACATTTTTAAAAAGAAGGATTTTGTCGGACATTATTATTTGTATCCTGAACATCGATATAAATTAATCTCAACGCCAGTTACGAAAAAAAATATAATTTTAATCGGCATGACTCAACATAAGAAAATCTTACGGAGTTAATAGTGCAGTAATAACACAGAAGTGTGATAAGGAGTAGATTAATACTGCGAAAAATTCTCACAAAGTTTGTTCTATTTTTAGTTTATAAAACATAATATATTTAACTTTTGAGCATATATGAGATATCAGTTCAATTTACAAAAAGTAAAGGACACATATATCTCATAAGACTTTGCAATATATTAAACCAATAATGATTACATATTGCAAGTTCATCTTCTAAAAACTCTAAAATTTAAATAAACAAATATAGAAACATGCAAGATGAAGGCGTTGGAAATAGCTTGTGTAATCACAATATTTTATATACCAAACCCTAGTTATCCTTCTCGAATGTAAGAATAAATTCTCACAAGAAGTTTCCTAGTCCTTAGTTACAAAAGAAGCATAAAATTAAAGGGTTACTCATTATCTTCATAATCGGAATCACCCATAGTTGAAGTTTGGATCTTATCTATTTCGTTCTTGATATCGGGAAATTTTGTGCTTGAATCTTATCTATTTCTTTCTTGATATCGGGAAATTTTGTAGCAAGCAGACATAGTTGTGTTTGCAAACCTTTTACCTTGGATTTTATCCTACAAACATCCTTGTGAACTTTTTGAAGAGCACTCAAGGTTGTTAGATCACAAGAAACGTCAAGAGGTGAAATAGATGCCCTTTTTCTTTTGTTCTCGTTCGTTCTCATACGTTTGAATGAACTTCCACGAACCAAAGTAGGAGTTCCAATAGAGTTTACAATCGTACCAATGGAGAATTATCCACATATGCGTTGGATAAGACAAGGAAAACCCAATTTCTTGTTGGATAAGGTCAGTGTCGCCATTTAATGGATAGTCCATCCACATATATCAAGACCTTGAGTACTCATTTCAATAAACTAAACTAACTCCGCAAAGTCACGACTCCAACGAGCATCTTCTATCGTGGAGGGACAAATGTTTGGAATACCAAACTTTCCAAACACCTTAAAAGCCATGCTAAGATATTTGGTAGGAAACTTTCCATCTTTCCAACCAAAACTCTTTCCATAAATATTGAGAGAAATGGTTTCACAAGACGGCTTTTCTCCTTTTGTTCTAGGAAAACAAAAATCACCCATAGGAAGATTAGTGACTCCCGAAATTAATTCTCGATTTACTTCAATATTGTCTATTCCAATCATGGTCTTACAACATTAACTTCAAGATCAACATCAAATATGTTAGCTTAAAATATCCTTGTAAGTGTGTTAAATCCTTCACCAGAACCATTAAAAATGTTACCAAGATTATACTTATTAAAACAAGATAAATCATCACAAGGAACATACCCTTCTTCTAATTTCTTCTCTAGAATAAATTCTATAGTAAATTTTTTTCATAAGTTTCATAACAATCTTTATTAACAAAGATGATTCTAGGTTCCTCTTTTCCTTTGAGATAGAGTTCATAGACTTCCTTAGACTTAGGTTTTTTACTAACACCTTTAGTTCTTCCCATACCTGTCAATTATAGTAAATTCAAAGTAGAAGAAAAAAGGATGGATCATACTTGGAGGACTCCTTCGTAGATAATTACTCAATTAAAAATCCTTCTTTGACAAACCTTCTTGCTATTAAAGAAAAGAAGATAACAAATTACGAAGAAACAACCTTCCATTCAAGATGACATCGCACCGGTCCGGAAACCCTAACTCAATCTCAATTCTCGTTCGTGACCGTGAGGAAGAAAAAGAGGAAGAGGAGTACGCGTACCCTTGTAAATACGACCTAATGGGCTTTTACCGGTTCGGGTGCGAGAAACCCATGAATTCAAGAGGAAAAAAATATTATGTTTGATCTACACAATTATATTTAAGTATGATTTCCAGACAAAAACTAATAATTAATATTTAATAATATTAATATAATAAGATGATTAATCTTATTCTTATCTCAATGAAAGAGTTTCAGAGCACAAGGGATATTCATATTCATAGGATTATAAGTGCTGTAATTTTTTTCTTTGACCTTATAACATAATGAAATTAGAGCCAGCTCAATAATATGGGATGTTTTACTTTGATTGATTACAAAGAATCATCCTTTATCCAGAGCAAATTACCAAGTTATCAGGATCTCAGAAATTTGATAGATATATCATAGAACTCAAGATTAGTACACATAGAAACAAACCTTTACTACTGCTTTCCCCATCTCAAGAAATAATTACATGATGGGGTGATGCCAAGATCTTGTAACAAGTGGTTGGATGACAAAAATGCTCACAAACCATTCTGGCGTGACAGTCTTCGGTTCTATTTATTCTTTCTTGTTGTGATCATGAGATGGTCTTCCAAACTTTATCAGTGTCATAATATTGCATAGACTTAACCTTTCTCAAAATCAATTCAAGGTGTTCCAAGATCTTAAAAGTTTTTTCAAAAGCTATATAAAGATCTTCGTCTACAAATCCCTTTTTGTCGCATTCCTTAAAAAGAATGATTGATAATCTTTTAAGACAACGTAGCTTATTACTTTTAACATGATGTTTCTTGTTTTTAACCTTGGTGAAGGATTCTTTATTTCCTTCTATCGGTTCTTTATTATCAACCAAGATATTGGGAATCAAGAATGAATCGAGAGCATCTTGTGAGACAGAAAGTCTTGAAGAATATAAACTTTGAAGAATCTTTAAGAAATTTTGGTGTATGTTACAAGTGATCAGAAAAAGTTTGCGAAAGTAGTTTCCCATGAGGATTTATTTCTAGAATCAACCAAACAAAAACTTATTAGGTTTTCCGTGTTTGCCTGCTCTGATACGAATTGAAAACGCAGGGGTACCAAAATACACCACCAACTTTTTCTTAGGCAACCTGTATGGACAAACTTAAATACAATTTCGAGAGTTCAACTTAATGAATCTCATCAAGGAATAATATTTAGAGTTATATCTCTTTCTAAGAAAGTTTATAGAGACTAGTCCATGAACCTGATTTACGTGTGAGAGTTCTTGGATGATTCTAAAGATCAATATCCAAAAATCAATCAAGTCGTATCCAACAAACAAGGATGGATGTATCTACTTTGATTGATTTACGTACAACCTGTGATATTTTAATTATAAAGATAAACAATATAATAAGGAAAATAAATAGCACAGACACCAGAAATTTTGTTAACGAGGAAACCGCAAATGCAGAAATACCCCGGGACCTAGTCCAGATTGAACACCAAACTATATTAATCCGCTAAAGACTCTAGCATACTACAAATAACTTCAGACTGGAATGTAGTTGAGACCGAATTAAACCCCTCACAGAAATTCAGTTATAGTCGCGCTCCTTACGCCTCTTGAATCCCAGCATGACTCCGCGCAATTGATTCCCTTACTTTACGTCATTTACAGCCTAAGAGTTGCTTCAACTCAATTGAAGACTTTAAACCAATATGCCTCCCATAGATATGCCTATATATGATTTTCTTTTCGATCGTAGATCAAGGTGAGACTGGAAATTTATAGCAATAGATAAAGTGTAGCTAACCTCAAAATCAGGTCTTATGACTCCCACATAGCAACCTAGATTCTTATTCACCTCACAAGTATTAAACCTGTGGAATCACAAAGTCTGATATGAAGAGAACTTTGCGATTTCTATCTATCTTGTTTGAGTGAGAATCTCAACAATCAAAACAAGATCAGGATACTCGAACTATCAAGATAAAGATAGTTAGACATGGCTTCACGAATCCCTAGGTGAAGTCTTTTTTAGTCACTAAACCCCTAGAAGGGTTTGAGGGAGAGGACGACTCTACTTTACAAATAGGATACACAAAGAATAGTGTCAGGGATTCAAAAATCCCAGTTGCTTGAAGTTCTTCCTTATATAGACTTTCAAAGTATAGGTTTCTTTAGGTTTAAGCTAACATAGCTTTGGAACCAAGCAAACAATATCCACCATTAGATGAATCATTGAAATGGGATTAGCATACCAAGATATACACTCTGGTTAGGATGAACTGTAGACGAACCGTGTGTAAAGACATTGTTCATGGATGGTTAGCCAAAACTAGACGATTGAAGCATAAGCTTAATCATTTTTATATAACACTTAAGACTTTAAGCTTGAGTCACAACCATACGTTATAATGTGATCAATCATGTCTATAAAGTATCTCACAGAAATAATTTTTGTGCATCTGAAAATATTCGATAGGGCAAGTGAGTGTACCAGGTACGTGTACTCTACCTTGTTCGTGACTATTTTTGTCATGGTACATGCACCAGGTATGTGTACTGTTAGAGCATTGCTCGGTCGAACTCGCATGCGTTGCTATCTCAAGCATGTTTGTCAATGTTAGTGATCAAAACTATAAGTCTTGATTTCTAGTCTACTATAGCTAAGTCTCGGACTAGGATAGAAAGTGTAGTTGATCTCAAGAAATCCATGGCGATCATCATACAAGACGAAGGACTACTCAAGGAACTGTGGATCTTCATCGACTAAAAGGTATATGGAGACTTGAACTTATCTATCACTCAAAAGTCTATATACTCTATCTCCTATCTTGAGACGAAAGTCGTTTTGCTATATAGACTTTGATTATACACATTTGCTATTTCGAACCGAGTTTATCTCGCCTATATATTTCTCGAAATATGTGTTGGCAAGCTTTTGCTTTGGCCAAGTTCATCTTTACCTAGTGACGAAAATCATGATATGTTTCAATCACTTTGAAAATTGCTCTGACGAAAAATGGTTTGTGAATAACAACTATATAACGTCCTCTGAGAATGTTTCAATGATTGAAATGAGAGTTTAGATTATATAACCAATGATGGATATAAGAATTGTGTGGTAACACATATATGTATAAGTCCTTTTTCCTTGAACCGAAGTTTGCGAAATTTGTTGATCAAGAGAACCGGAATAGTGGCGTGAGCTAAGTCCGCGAACTCAGTCCGCGAACCCAGTTCGCGAACTGGCGGAAGTTCTCGACCCGAGAATATCTGCTGGAGTTTGTGAACTCCTTCCGGGAACTTAAATCTGTGAACTAAGTTTGCGAACTTGAGTTGGTTATATCTAAAAACGATTATTTGTGAACTTATTCATATTAACTAAGGAATGCTAAATGCAAACCGTGCTATATAGTTCATGAACCGATTCGAGTGAATCAAATCGTTTTTGCTTCAATTGTGTCTTGTGTAGTTACATAAGATTTCCTTTCAATTGAACAACTCTCTAACTAGTTCATTTGAGTCATTTGAACTAGTTATGGTGAAGAAGAACATGGTTGATATGAAAGTGCTCATATGGATAACCATTAGTTAACTATTGTTGAACCAACAAATGTTCATGTTTGGGTACGGTTACATAAACCTAAAATAATACATTTCATTTGTGTGTAACAAGCTAAGTTTTCGATCTAACGGTTGAAATATATTAGCTTGAATCTAATCATTTTTTCATCTAACGGTGAATATTGAATGCTTTGTTACCAAGCTAACATTGATTGCAAACCATGTTTTGAAAGACTATATAAGGGAGAACTCTAGCAACTGGGAAACCTAATCCCCACACCTCATGTGTGATACTAGTTGTATTAGCTAGAGTCGGTTCTTCTTTAACCTTAGGTTTTCTTATTAAACCGGGTTAACGACTTAAAGACTTCATTGGGATTGTGAACCCAGACCGATACTACTTTCTCGTAGTTGTGTGATCTGATCTTGCCGATTCTATCGTGTTGAGTACAATGGTAACGATTGGCTTGAGATCTTTATCTCCGATAGGCAAGATAGAAAAGTAATCACAAATATCTTCGTCTCATCGTTTGTGATTCCGGAATATCTTCTTTCGCCGCGTCGATTAAGATTATTGTGAGGTGATTGATAATACTAGGCTGTTCTTCGGGAATATAAGTCCGGGTTATTAATTAGTTCCTGTTCACCTTGATTTATCAAAAGACGGAACAAAAACTTGTAGGTTTATCTGTGGGAGACAGATTTATCTATTCTGTAGACTTTTCCGTGTGATACAGATTTGTTTATTAAAGTCTTCGACTTTGGGTCGTAGCAACTCTTAGTTGTGGGTGAGATCAGCTAAGGCAATCAAGTGCGTAGTATGCTGCTGTTGATAGTGGCTTTTCGAATAGGGATAAAATTGTAAAACCCTGTATTTAATGCGCTGACGCCCTGCAAGGGTATAAAGCCATTTAAGAAGTGATGAGTGCAAAAACCTCTTCACTCATTGAGCAATTCAATATGTATGGAATTCATTCAGAATGGTACAACAATCCCGAATGTTCTATGAATTTTCCTAGTAGCATTATCTATTTAATGCATTGCGTGCCTTGTATTTTCCTACGCTATGTTCCGCAAGAGAACCCTCAATGTTGGCATGGCATGACGATTAATGTTCACTCTCAGCAAAGTAGCATGAATCTCCCGAAGTGTCAGTATTGAAGTCTGCATGAAAGTACTCACACATGATGCATCACTCTCTGACAAAGAGAATCTCGTATCGACGCGCTTTTGGTTAGCCCGATCGAGCATGCTTAAATTCCTTAAGGGAAATCTAGACTGTCCATGTCAGTCTCAGATAAGATCACGGCCACACAAGTGGCCGCATGATTTAACCAGCCTAGCAAACCCTGGCAGGAATAGGCGATCATCGTGATGACCACTGGCGGGCCCACTAATGTCCCAACTGGTCGAACACCACACATACTTCCCCAGCGCCGTCAAACGCCAACCTAAAGAGGGGTGGCCGCGCTGTTTTGGGAGAAGCTCGAACGAGCATAGACTGTTCAATGCAGTCTTAAAACCATCACAACCGTCCAACTTCGCCATCCTGGTTGGACGGATTAGATCATCCCATGAATGATTAGGGAAGCGCTAACGCACACGTTGGCGGGCCCACTTTTCCCTCACCCGATCAGATTTCTCACGACGAGGCCATGGAGAAATGAAACATTTGCTCACACCATGGCAGGCGTGATGCTTTTAAGGGTCGCAGAAGTCCACTAGTGTCTTAAATCGATCACAACCATCAAACTTAGCCAGCCTATTTGGATGGCTTAGATTGCATTTAGGATCATCAGGAAGGTGCACATGCATTCACTGTCAGGCTAACATTGGCCCCACGTGATCGATCTCCCCAAAGGAGGCCAACAACATGCCAAATCGCTTGGTCGAAGTCACGTGGGCGTGGCTGTTTCAAAACCCTAATTAGGGTTTGCGGCAATACACGTCTATCGTAAATTAATCGTGACCATCCATCTTCACCAACCTAAACGGACGGTGTAGATATAGACTCAAGAGGTCCCAAGGATGTCAACGTGATCACCGTGGGCCCACCTTTGCGTGTGACCGACCGACCTATGTAGACCAGCACCCGACGCCTCGAAACGCACGCCCCAAAGGTGGCATGCCACACGGCTTTTAAACCCTTTGCGGCAATATATTTCTGTCGCAAATCGATCACGACCACTCATCTTTGCCGGTCAAATTGAGTGGCCTAGATCGAATCTTTGTGGGACCGAGAGGTGTAGGCATGCACGCCAGTGACCCGTCTTCAAGCATGCCTGGTCGGCCCGTTCAAAAATAGTGCCAATGCTTGGATTCGATCAAGCCAGAGAGGGATGCTTGCGCACCTCTAAAAAACCCTAAATCCATCAACGACAGCAAACATGTGCTGTAAATCATCTAGTCCGTCCAACTTTTCCAGCTTGGTCGGACGGCTTGGTTAATCAATAAAATTAAGAGTGTAAACCTAAAAATGAGTTGATCAACAATGAAATCATATGAGGGGTGTAGTGTAGGATTTCCTGCAACTACATAATGGCGCTAGAAACAGGGACGAGTTGAAGATTATTCTAGAGAAAACTAAAGATTGATAATGAGATTTGTGAAAATTTAAAGTGATTGATTAAAGAATTTTTCATAATTTCTTGCAATACTGTTAGCATTGAAGAAATGGCTAGAAGAAGAAATACATCTGAACAACGGACTACTATTAGAAGAAGCAAGAGAATTGCTGGAAGAGAAAGAAGTGAAATGGGAGAATCTACTAGAATGAGAAATAATAGAGAAAATATAATTCAATCGCCAATTCAACAAACATTAGTTCAAGAGAGGAATACAGATTATGACAGAGTGAGCGTACACACTTGGCGATCAAATTCAGCAGAAGAAATAGAAGAAGAGCAACAAAATAGAAATTATAGACAGGAAGAGAGAAATCAAGAAGCAGATGAAGGAATAATTCATGGAAATGAGGAAATTGGAGCGTTAGAAACATTGAGACGAAGAATACATGAAGAAAGGAGAGCCGAGGCAGAGGAACGTGCGAATTTAACAAGGCAAAATCACGAATTAAGGATGGAGAATATCAGATTGCAGAATAGAAGATCGAGAAGTATTACAAAATCATATTCCAGATCGATTAGAAGAGAAATGAGGCAAAATTCACCCACGATCAATGCTGGAAACAATATTCAAGAAGAAATATCAAATCCTAATGAAGAATATCGCGAAAATAGAGAAAGAACTGATGATCGTTACATTACACAAAATGAAACTTTTGATGATGGGAAAATTGGAGGAAACCAAGAGAACGTGAAAATTCAGAGACAAAATAACCAAGATGGCGAAGGAAATCAAGAAGAGGGAAGAAGAATTTTACATGTGAGAGAAAATCAAAGAAATTAACAGACAATTGAAGAAGAAATTGAAAGACATAATGCTGAACAAGCACGTTTAATCTGCGAACGTGAAAGGTTGAGAGCGGAAATGGAAGAGCAAGAGCTTCAGGAGACAATTCTCCATAACAATCATGACAATTGAGAAAGAAGGCGTATACAAAACCGGAATAATGATAATCTCAATGAGGAGTATGATAGAGTGAAGAGAATGACTGAAAGACAGCGAATTGAGTTGACAAGAAATGAACAAAATTATGGAGGGGAAAATGAACGATATCATCATTTGCGAATTCAAGATAGGGATGAGGAAGAGAATCGCAGAAGAATACGAGATGAGGATAACGAAGAAGAGATACGAAATTTCGCAAGAGAAGATAGACGTGAACGCAGAAGAAGAGAAGAAAAATTAAAGAGACCAATGGGCCAAGATTCAGGTGTAAATAAACAAATCTTGAAATAATTAGAAGAAATGAGAGGAATGCTAAATAGCAAAGGAGAAGTAGGTAGAAGACAATTGGATGAAGCAATAGAAGAAGCTGCGAAAACTCCATTTACAAGGGAAGTACAATTAGGAGGAATACCACTGAAATGCAATTTGCCCGCATTAACCATCATTTTTGATGGAACAACTTGTGCAATTCAACACATTAAAGCTTATGTGAGGTGCATGTTACAATGGGAAAATCATGATGCGGTATTGTGCAAATATTTCGCATCCAACTTAACAGGAGAAGCGTTAAAATGGTTTGAAGGTTTACCAAAGAATACAATAACCTCCTTCAATCATTTGCAGACCACATTCTTGGGAGCATATATAAGTAATAATTCCTCACGACCTGGTATAGAAGATGCGTTTGGATTAAAACAAAGAATTGGCGAAAGTTTGAAACACTTGACTAAAAGATGGAGAACTATGTGTAGCGAAATGGCTGGCCGTGTAGATGAGAGATATCTCATATTATCATTTATCAATGCTATGTTTGTAACAAATCTGTTGTATGTTCAAATTTTCAGAGTCAAGAATACGATTACAATGACTGAATTGCGAGAACTTCAAGAAGAATACATTGCTTTAGAGGAAAAACAAAATGAAATGGAATCATATCCAGTTGCGAACACCAACTCACAAACAGCGAATGCAAGCTTATTACCCAAGCTAATAAACACAGTGACGAATACTTCGCAAGTACAACAAGAAAAGGAGACAAGTAACAATCAGCAGAAATTGGTAGCTATGCGGAGCAGAGATCAAGAAGAGAATGAAAGAGAAACAAATTTCTACAGTCGTGGAGGAAATAACAAGATTCAAAGACTCGATCAACCGCAAAAAACTTATGTAGGTCAAAGACCAAACTTTAATAGAGGGCAAGGAGGTCACAAAGTAATATGGGAAGAAATCAAGATGCCACCTCTAAAGGCAAGTGTAGAGAAGATATGGGAAGCTATAATTTTGATAAAGAATATACCAACACCATGGAACATGGGAACGGAACCGCCCCCAAATCACAGAAGTCATGAATTTTGTTATTATCATCATTTTCATGGACATACCACAAACGATTGCAGAAATGTAAAGAGAATTATTTTGAGAATGATAGATCAAGGAAAACTAAATGACTTTCTGGTAGGGCATCCGCAACCTCAACCATTACCACCACCGCCAGAACATCACAAAGTGAATACAATGAAAAAGAAAGAAACATTCTTCATAGAAGTTGGTGCAAAAGAAAAAAATCTATTCTGTCACTCTATTGTACATTCATATAAGACAATTGAAGATTTTCATGATAATTTTTTAAGTAGAGTGTTCGCAAGAGATAATAATGGAAGAGAAATTATGCATATTGCGAAAATTTCGCGACTAGAGGAATGGCAGAAACAGATCATTTCTTTTACCGCAGAAGAAATTACCGAAGGAGAATAGGTGCATGATAATCCATTGGTAATAAAATTAGAAATTAATCCAAAACCAAAAGAAGATGAGGATGATGAAGCTGAAGATTCATGGGCAATCAATAGAATCCTAGTCGATACTGGAAGCTCTGTGAACATCATATTTTATCATACTTATAAAACCATGGGTGGAAGAGATGATGATCTTATACCATCAACATATAAGATATATGGTTTTAATTATACTGCTAACAAGCCTAAAGGGGAGGTCACTATGCAAATTCCATTGAAGGGAATATCTTCTGAAATCTCATTCTGTGTCGTTGATGTAGAGTCACCCTACAATACATTAATTAGTCGACCTTGGTTACATGGGATTCTAGGTGTAGCCTCAACTTTCCACCAGTGCATCAAATTCCCCCACCCCAATGGTGTAGGAATCATAAAGGGAGATTGGATTGAAGGAAAAAGATGTTACGAGACTGAGATAGAATCTTGCAAAGGAAGAGCAAACAAGAAGGAAAATTGGCAACACAAAATCAAAGACGTACAAAGAAGTGAGAGGTTAATGGTGGATACAATCAAAAAGAAAGGAGATGAGATGTTGCAAAATTAATGCTAGCTCGGAATAATAAGGATGAACATACAACTACCAAGGAAGCAGTAGCAGAAAATAATAAAAAAGCAGAGGATGGCAAGGATAATAAAAACAAGAAATGTATGAATGATTAAGTTGTTGCGATATTCTCGCGATAAGTAAAATTCTCAAAAATATATTTGATTGAACAACAAAATTAAGATTGCGAAGTTCCGATACAATATAATGATCTGCGAGACTCTCGCAGAGATAATAAATTTCACAGAAAATAATCAGAGAAGAATGACAAAAGAGAAAGAGGCGAACCTTTATGGCGTACACCCTAGTTCGCGAATATAATTTCGCAAGAGGCAAATGTAAGACCTAAAGTACGTCATATAAGGGGGTACCTATTGCATGATTCAGGGAAAGGCTACACCGCCACCGGAACCTGAATCATGGAGATTAGGGGTCAATGAAGCCCATCCGGGAGAGGCACCTTGGATTCTTAACTTAAGCATATGACTTAGGTTGGGCGACTAAGGTAATAAGGACTCTCCCAAGGAGTGCAGAATCTGATCAAGGCGCCGAGCTACACGGTTGAGTCAAGGGTGCCGGGGGCGTTTGAAGCATCCTTGCCATTCTTGACAAGTCTTGGCTTATACTGCACTCGACCTGAAGAAAACCCCACTTAGGGTGCAGTGTCGTAACCATAAGCCCTATAGGTAAAAGGGATAAGAGGCTGCGAAAACAACTGGTTGTTGTTAAGACTGGATGGGAGGATCTAACCTTGTATGGTAGAAGTACGCCTCCTTGAAGGGGCAACCAGGGGGGAGATAAGGGCGGCACCCTCCATTAGGGAGCTGATAAGTGTCTTAAGACGCAAATGTCATGAGGCTTTTTATTCGCAAGGGTATTAAGGCTTGTCATATTTGTGCAACAATCTTGAAGAGGCAATAATACAAAAGAAAAAGATAAGACGAAATCAATGGGTTTTCGCATGAAAGTGCGAAGACGTCCTGCGATTTCGTCGCAAGACGGCAATGTCATGGGGCTTTATTTTTGCAAGAATATTTAGGCATGTCATATTGTCGCAACATTCCTGAAGAGGCCATAATACAAGAGAAAAAGTTAAGGCAAGATCAATGGGTTTTTGCATGAAAATGCAAGGACGTCCTGCGATTTTGTCGCAATGACAAGAGGTGGCATAATAAGACCTTTAATTAGGAAGGCAAAATAAGACCACACAGGAATGAGATAATAAAAAAAAAAATCACTTCGCAAAAGGCTGCGAAGTTATACAATAAGAAAAATTATATGAAATCTCTAATTTGGAGATAAATAACAGAGGCAAGTATGGGAATGTATGAAATTAAAAAATGTTATTTATCTCCATGTGAGAGATTTACTCAAAAATTCAAAAGTTAATAATTATATTGATTAATTGTATTGCAAAGAAGAATTGTTTTCATTCATGCAGGAAATATACAGAAAGAAGAAATAAGTGTACAAGTATTACAAAGAATCAAAGAAAGAAGTAAAAACTATTTCTTGGTTAATCCTCATTATCTTCACCAGACTTGTTTCCTTCTTCATCTGCGTCAGAATCTTTATCACCATCAGAACTTCCATCACTATCAGATTCTTCATCGTCAGCTTCGCTATCAGAGATAATCAAACTGGGAGTATTCTGTGGGATTTCTTCTAAAAGACAAGGATAATCAGAATGAGGGATATTATGATCATCACAAAACATCTGGATGGTTTGATTGCGAAAGTACATGGCGTCATTCTTAAAATTCTCAACAGTGATTATGATTTGATTCTTCAATCTAGAATACTTGTCGTTGCGAGAATAAAGATTCTTTGCGAGTTCTTTCTTTTCAGCTTCAAGTTCTTCAATCTTTTCACGATATTTATTTTCAGAATCTGCGAACAAAAGGAAACCAATTATTAACTTGATGAAAATTCATACGAAGCAAAAGATTAATAAAGAAGAGCAATTAGCAACCTTCTCTGTCAGAAATCATGTCTCTAATCAAGGCTGTATGTTCAACTTGGAGACTAACATTTACGCCTAAATCTTTTCTAGCATCATCTAAAATTTTCGCAGCCCAGACAAATTCATCCTCACTACTTATGAGAAGACGAAAACGAATTTGATTTTCCCTTTCGCAGAGTTCAATATTCTTGCGGTTAGCTTCATCTCGCTCAAGTTGAACTTCAAGAAGAGCCTCTTGGAATTTCGCTAAAGCCTTGGCACCTTGATCAGAGATACGATCCTTATCATCTATGAGACCGCTAATTTTGGTTCTTAATTCATTGGTTTTATCTTTGGAATCAATAAGGAGACACTTAAATCTGTTGGCTAAGCCTAAACTGGATCTATGATCAATTTCTAAGAGGTGAAATTTCGATCTAAGTTCATTTAGAGAAAGAGATGAAATTCTATCATTTGAAAAGCTATTTAAGGAATTGTTAAGACGTTCAAGAAGGGTATCATTATCCAAGGTATTAGGAAATGAGCGAAGAAGGGTGACTTCATCAGAAAGACCGTAGATGTCTGCAAAAAGGATTATTTAAATAAGATAAAACAACAGGATGAATGAATAAAGAGAAAAGAAAAAAGTAACATACCATAAAGCTGAGTATTAGCTTGTCGAAGACTAGAAATTTTATTCTTATACGAGGAAGAATCAATTTCTAATTGTCTATTTTTCTCGCGAAGACTTTTAACTTCAGCTTCCAATTCTTCATTCTTTTTGCGAAATTGAAGATTTTTCTTTTCAAGATTTTCGCGTCTTCTCTCCAGATCTGAGGCAACAACAAAAGAAGCTTTTCCAGCCTGCGAAAAGAAATAAAAAATATTAATATAGAAAGAGATTTTGAGTTATAACAATAAAAAAAAAAGTAAAAAGATAAAAGTATACCAGAATATTGAGAGAATGCAAGAAGTCGGGAGTCACTGATCTAGAAACTCCGCGAAGAGAGTTATCACCATCCAGTAAAGGAGCATCACAAAGGGTAGCGAGAGATTTGTAGGTATTTGCGAATTGGCTATCTCCCATCCCTTGTAGAGAATCAGAAAAGAGGCCAGAAAGCTTAGCCATAGAAGATTCAGGTGGAGAATCTTCGGTTGCAGCAAGATCATCGTTATCTTCATCACCCTTATCACTTTCAGAACTTTCGTTAGGAAGAACATTTGAAGGAGAAGGAGAACGAACTTTTCTTTTCTTTGGAGGAGGACCAGTTGATTTTTACTTGCGAAGAGAACCTTTAACTTTATCACCAATCTTCGCAGCATCAACAGATTCTTCTACTTCAGCAATAACCTTCACACACAGATAGAAATAAGAAATGGAAACATGGAATTAACAGTACTATTTAAATTCATGAGAGAAAATCTCTTACTTCATCTGTGTATGAGCGAAGAGCTAACAAAGTACTAGATTTCCCAGTCCTGTTGTAACTATCCTTTAGTTTTTGGATCTGCGAAATGTCGCAAGAGTTAGCGAACAGAATAGTAAAAAATCAATAAAGAAATATAAAATGAGTTAAAGGGGAGAAACATACCTCTTTCTCATTCTCGGGCCAGGAGAAAACCCAAGGTTGATATGCAGCGAGATTCGCAGGAAGAACGTTTGATCCAGCAATGTAAGGACCCTTTAGCATTAAAGGAAACACACACCATTTGTCATCTTTGGATTGACGAGGAGTTGTATTTTTACCAGAATGCCAGTCAATATCTTCCATAAGAATTTTGGCTTCATCAATGTTATCTTTCCTTCTTAATCAAATACCCCAGCGAGTATTCTCCTTCTTCATGGAGATAAGTTCGTAGTTTTCAAAGAAATTCGCCACTGTATATTTCTCAGCAACTATCTCTAGGTCTGCGAATTTTGGATCCCTAAGTTCTGTGGAGTAAAGAGATCCTATACCAGCACCACGATTAGCAAACTCTAGCATCAGACAGATGCAGTCCCCACTTAGTTGAAAAATGGCTCGCGAAAATCTCGGATGAGCGATAATTTCATAAAATAAAGGAATGTCTGGGTTATAAAGAGGAATAGGGAGACCTGCGAGAAGTTTACCTAGCGAAATTATGATTGATTGATCATCACAATTTTGATCGGAGAAAAGCTTGACAGAAAGAATTGATTTAGCATTCACACCAGGAATGGGGGAGAGTGAAAGACCTTTATTAGCAAGATCGTTTTGGACATCCTGTAGATTCTTATCATATCTATGACCACTTGGATCCATGTTTAAATACAAAGTATGGGAATGTATAGAAAGTAAAAGAATTGAAAGAAAAAAATTACAGCAGCAAAATTTGCAGAAGAATGACAAAGTTGCACAGATGAGAGAATAAAAATAGAAGAGAAAGTAAAAAGAAAAGTGGAAAGAGGGGGGAGAAGATTATATAAAGAAAATTTACTTCTCGAAGAAATAAACACCATTAAGACGAAGAGACGTGAGAGGTTGAAAGGTAGCGGTTACAAAAGACGTGTCAAGAAATAAATGGAAGAGAGAGTACGTGTGATAAATATGGAATATGAAAAGATAAGCAGTTGCGGAATTTCTCACATCATTCTCTACTTTGCAGAGAAGATATGAGAAGAGGCAAGATGTAGGATCAAAATCTCGCAACAATTATGGCTCAGCGAAATTATCAATGGTATTGCACAATAGCGTCGCAAAACAATTTCAGAAACGACGTCAGCAAGGATCATGAGAAAGATGTGATAGTCTTGCGAAAATTAGAGAGCTTGCGAAGTGAACATTTGTAAGGTTGCGAGAATGTTGCAAACCATATCTGAAGATAAAGGACAGATTAGCTGTCATCCACTATGTATTTCCTTATAAATAGTCATTCGAGTTGCAAAGGAGAGATCTTTTTCGAGGAAGAAACAAGTAAATAGGAGAGAGAAAGTTCAGAGCAGAGTTCATTCTTGATTTCTTTATCTTTCTTGTAAGAACATTCAAAAATTAATCAATAAAATTAAGAGTGTAAACCTAAAAATGAGTTGATCAACAATGAAATCATATGAGCGGTGTAGTGTAGGATTTCCTGCAACTACAAAACCAAGTTGTTGTTAATACCGTATTCAGAAAACACCCAGAACTGATAGCTTACATTATGTGTGACTACTCGTTTTCCCGTAGTCTATGTAATGTATACAACTCTGAGGATCTGATGCTAAGCAGTATTGATACCTCTGTTGAACTGATAATGCTAAGTAATAAATGATATCTAAGATCGCAATAATAACGAAGAACACAAATATAATGTAAAAGCTTCTAAGTTATCATGAGACACAAGAGATTACGTGGTTCGACATTTGTCTACGTCCATGGGGTAATGAGTGATTGTTTTGTATTAAGTTTGAGGTGGTTACAAAGATCTTAAATGCTTCCCAAAGTAATAGAGAGAACTCAAGTGGAAGTAAATACTTAAGTTCTAAACATTAAAGAGGTATAAGCTTAAGACTATATCTTCTCTTCTAGATATTGAATGCCATTAGTTTGTTGGTGAGGCTTGGTATTTATATCCCCTCTTGCTCCAGGTATATCTTTGCTGCCTCTGGGTCCATCGTCTGCTGATATATATCTTTCGTACCAATGGTACCTTCGTCCATCGCGTACCTTCTCCAGTTGTATTTCGCCACCTCAGCTGGCCCACGTTCCTTCGGGAACTACCCAACCTTAGTACAGGTTGTACCTTCGTTCACCACCAGCTTCCGCCAATCGAGTTCTGCCACGCCTTCTCTCTCCACGTGCCTTGATTCATGCGTGTAGATAAGAGATTTGAGCATTTAATGCTGATTAGATGCGTCATCTACCTCTGTCCCCTCGCCAGCTGCCTCTTTGTAGACTAGGATTTTACCATTCTTATCTTGACCGTTTAGGCCTTCTTTTCTTGGGATGAGATAAAGTAGATCTGCGGAGGTATCCTTTGCTACTTAGGCTTCTCAGTTCAGCGAAGGCTACACAGTTGAATATATGTGCAGCCACTAAGATCGTGACACGTGCTCCACAGAATATTGGTATTCACAGTTTTCCCCTTTTCTTTCATATTCTACCGTTTGGTAGAAGTGGAAGAAAACTTCCGTTACGCCGCCATTTTTGCACGTACCGATTGGGTGGTCCCCACATGTCCTTTCATGCAATAACTTACCCTTGAATTTCGGGACATCCAAAATTTTGAATTCTCCAGCCGCCTATAAGAAGGGAACAAAAAGAAGAAGTTTTTATTAATTCCCTTTCTCCTTCTTCTTCGAACTGTCGCCCTCCATCTCTTTCATTGAGATTCTTCCGCTTCCAACTGCTCTTTCTCTCCTTCGATCTTTCGAGTGCTTTGGCTTCACAGTTGATCGTGCAAGTAAGTGATGCTCGTCTCTTTAGTGTTGATTCTCTTCATACCGTGCACTGTGTCTTCTTCTTTGAGTAGGGTATTATTGATGTTGCGATTATTAACTGCATGTGAGAGTTTTTGATCTCTTTTAATTGCTTGCGCTGTAATGGAACTTGGGTTTCACTCCATTTTGTTTTTTTGATGATAATTCTGCCATGATCGTTCCTTGCCTGCAATTTTGCTTTTCGTGATGTATGATATTCATTTTTTTCCCTATGGTGTGTTCAAACCGTTCCTTTGGTTGGTTTAGTGAAACCCATGCCCAAAGTATGTCGGTTTTTGCCCCTTTCTGCTTTTGGAATGAACTGTGATTTTCCTCCGCCATTGTTGATGGAGATGTTCTTCCTGATGGTGTTAGGTATCATGAGGCTTCCAAAGAAACCTACGCGTAAGGGTCCGAAGATATCTTCGTCGACTGATCCCCCTCTGAGAATGTATCATCATGATGCTACGCCATCTCCTCCTTCTGAGGACTCTGAGGTTCCTGCTGGTACTGAGGTGGCTACATTTGCTGAGCGGTTTGGGGACCCTGATGTTGAAGAAGTTTCTGTTGAAGACCTTCCTCATCCTCCTCCTCACTATGAACTTCAAAGGCTCCAACTGCGTGACAAGGACAGCTTTGCATCTGTCTATTGCTGAGATTACCAAGTCTTTTCGCCTCCATAAATTCGAAATTTCCTTCGTCAATGGCCCTGATGTTCTCACCGAGTCTCTCATCCGGGATTTTCCTTATGATGAGAATAACCTCCTCATTAGCGTTCACCAATTGGCCTCAGGTATGCTCCTCCCTTTGTTTAGTAGAAAGGATCCCTTCTACTATGATGTTTTGTCTTCAAGGGATGACCCGACAAACAAGACTCAGGTTAGAAGAGTTATGCAATATACTGGTAATTACTGGCGTGCCCTTCGCGAAAGCTGGTATCGTAGCAAGGGAAAAACAACCCTGGAGTCTTACGAACCCTTTGCTGAGGGGATATCTAAGCGGGAGGATTATACCCCTGCCAACTTCAATGCTACGTATGCTGATGCTATTCAGAAGAGTAATCTTTTTCCTTGGAGTGTTGGTCCTCGTCGTATCCATGTTACTGCTAGGAAGATTAGGGAAGGTAATAGCCTTCGCTTGCTGGAGGAGATTGATAAGACTGGTTTGACTACCATCCTCTATTCTGCTAGGATGCCTTTGCCAAAGTCTGATCGCATTCGTCTTGATCACGATGATCGTTGGGCTCGTACTCCTGTTTGTGTGGTTGGTCCTTGGGCTTATGGTTTTACCACCGCGAATCCCTCAGTTTCTCGTTCAGCTCGTTCTTTGCCCGAGAAGTATGATGGGTATCAGCCTTGGATTTTTAATCCTGCCCCTTCCCATGAGGTACCTTCGTTTTTGATATCTTCGTTCGCTTTGATATCTTTGTCTGCTTTGATACCTTTTGTTCTGACGATTTTCTTTTGCAGTCTGCCCCTGCTTCTTCTGCTGGGACTGCTTCAGGTTCTGCTGGTAATTCTGTGGCCACAAGGACTAGGAAGAGAAAGGATTTGGTTGAAACGCCTGCGGAGGTAAGGATCATTATCATACCTTTGTGCTTGTAAGTTCCTTAGTACCTTGCCCCTGATTCTTAGCTGACGCATGTATTTTTTTATAGTCTTCCCAGAGGAAGGGTAAGTTGAAAACCGTCATTGATCTTGATGCTTTGGATGATGATCCTAAGGATGTCGATGAGGTACCAGGTGACGAAGACATGGAGGATATATAGGATACTGTCCTTATCCCTCATTTGGATGATATCGAGGAGGATTTTGCCAAAGATAACCCTAGTCCCGTCCGAGCTGCCTCAGTTGAGGGTGAGAACCTTCTTGTTGGTGCTGGTGCTCAGTTGGTAGAGCCTGTTAGTGTTCAAGCCCCTGCACCTACGATGTCCTTGAAGATTCCTTCGTTTTCTGATCCTAGCAAGGCTTTGCCCGTTACTTCCGTCGCTGATGGAGATACTGTTGTGGCTTCTAAAAGTCTGCCTTCATCTCCTGCTACCTCCTTTCAATAAAATGGTTCGTTTGCTAAGGTTTTTACCCCCGTGGTGAGGGTTGGTAGCTCAGATTCGCAGCATAAGAATAAGGTTGTGATTTCACTAGCCAACTTATCCTTCAATGCTTCTCCTGCTTCACTAGGGAATGATCAGTCTGTCTCTACTTCCGCCGTTAGCAAAGCTGTTGGACCCCCACCTTTGTCACCAGGTTGGACCATACTGGGTAATCTTCCTTCTGCCGGTGACATATATTTGGGCGGCTCTCAATCTTCTCTTTCTGTTCCTAGATCATCCACCATGCCATCTCTTCGTCGTGGTGAGGGTTCAGCAATCGTGCCCCTTGCTCGTGTTCAAACAAACGAGGGAGCTGCCGCTGAATCTAGCCAAGGTAGGTTGCCGGAGAGCTTGATCTTAGGTAGTTCTGATGACGTTATTCTTGAGGACATCCTGCGGGATTCTAAGGGTCCCTTTTCTGTTGGAGTTGATCATCATCATCTTGGTAGTTCTTTCGAGATAGCTTCGCAGCTGGACGTGTTATCTGCCAGTATCGTGCTGCCAAAGATTTGTTCTTTGACCCTGATTGTCTCCGCTCCAGTCAGAGCTTTGGTGAGATCCGTAAGGGTAGCATCCAAGAGATGAAGGCTTTCATGGATACCTACGCCAACTTCCTCCCTCGTCTTTCAGCGTTCTCAGTAAGTGATTCTTACCTTATTGTTTTTCTTCTTAATTTGATCCTTCGTCCATTCTTATACTCCTTTGTTTGCATCTTTGCAAGCAGATCGATGTTGGTTATACCTTATTCAAGGTTTATAGGCATAAGTGCACTAACTTGAGTGCCCTGTTGGAACGTGCTCGTCAAGAGTATGCTCTTGATGTTGCTCAGCAGCCTTCGTCGGGTGATGCTACTTCTGCTGCTAAGATATCTTCGTTTGAGGATGATCTGAGGAAAACATAGAGGTCTCTGGAGGCTTGTTTATTGGCTCTTGAGAGAGCGAATAATGCTGCTAAGGTTGCCGAGGATGGTCGCAAAGCTGATGATACTGCCTTAGCTGCTGAGTCCTCTAAAGTCATAGGTTCGTTTCTTATTCTCCTTAGCTTTTTTCTTTACTTTCTGGTTGCATAGTCCTAAGAAAACCTTCGTTTGCCAGCCGACATCTCTAGTGAACTTAGATGTCTCCAAGATCAAGTGGCCAAGTTATCCTACGACGTTTGGTATTATCAAAAGAAGTCTGATAGGCTGATGAACGTAACTGTTCATAATGAGGCCCAACTTTCCCTTGAGTCCGCCCATAATGCAGACTTAGTGAAGCAGATGGATTCTCTTCGTAAGGAGTGTGACGAAGCTCTTAGCTGGAAGGATAGTCTTATTTTAAAGCAAAAGGAAGATATTACCTTAGTCGAGAAACATCTCTCATCCCAAGAAATTATTCGTAAGAAATATCACGCCGATTTTGAAGATGCTTGTGCTTCCTTAACTAAGGTTACAATGGAGCGTAATGTATTAACTTCTGAGGTATGTTCTCTTAAGAACAAACTTGTTGATGCCAGCTCTATGCCTTCTTCCATGTCTCATGCATCCTTAATAAAAAGGTTTGAAGAGTTAGAGAATGTGTACCAAGCTTTATCCTCTGAGAACGCTTCGCTCCGGATAGATGTTGATGATCTTCATACGGAAAGGGATACCCTTTTGGAAGACCTTGATGCGGCTGAGGTGGATCTTGCTGAGGCTCAACATAGTTTAGAAGAGTCCCTTAGCCATGCCGGAGGTAGCTTCGGATAATTATCTTTTCCGTGACATTCTTTGTATCTTTAGCTGCTTTTTCTCGTTGCTGATACCCTTCGTATCCGCAGGTCTCCAAGAGCAGTTGGTGGGTGCAAACGCCAAGATTAGCCTCCTTGAGGTCAGATATCTCAGTTGGAAATATCTCGCCAGTTTGATGCTGCTGCTAAGTTTAAAGCTGAGGACCTTCAGCTTAGCGCTCAGATCAGCTTAGCGCTCAGATCAGGGAGCTCCATCAGAAATCGGCTTCGGACCTAGAGGCGCAAGCTTCTCAAATGAAGGTGCAGCTCGAGCGTTATGCCATTGATTACATTAATGATGCTTTTGCGGAGGCTGAGCTCCAAGCTGAGGGTGTTGTCTTCCCTCGTCTTCCTTACCCATGATTATGTTATGCTGACTTTGTTTTCAACTGAAATCCTTTCTTATATTATGCCCCAGCTAAGGGGCCTTTGTTGTCTCCTTTCCTTGAAACAATGCTTCGTTACTTTTGGAACCTTCGTCATCTGCAACTTTTGAGATGTGTTAGTTTTATTTTGGTAGTACTATTATGGTACCTTTGTTATTATATATAGACGTATTGTGTCTAATTATTTGCACATTCGAGTTATCACAAGGTGCTAAGGTGTTTTTAACCTTTGGTGGAACATTCATAATCCTACCCAAGTATCCTTTGGCCAGAAGGTACCGTGGTGGCGAGGGTTCCTACGTGGGTAATAATTTTCCTGTAACCCTACGCGTTCAGTGCGATGGATGCTTTACTTCGACAAGGTATCTCTCTTTGTGGGATATATTGCTTATTATTTTCCTTTTAGTGGGATTCAATTGCCCTTAGGATCCGAGATTGACATGTGCGCAGTTATGTCATGCCTTGCCTCATCGTCAATTCTGACGGAGGGTGTCTATTCTAACCCAATTTGTATTTAATCAACATGCACTTTTCTTAGCAAAAAGTTTCTTTCATTGATTAGTTAGGTTTATAATACCTTTGATCAGGGATAGAACATGGTAGGCCATTGCCCCTTCCCTTCTTTTCCTGAGTAATAGCCATTCTCTCATGGGTAATACTTATTTAGGTACATCGCATTCCAAGGGTGTTGCAATACTTCTCCTTTGAGATTCCTTAGGTAGTATGAACCCTTTCCGGCAATATCGTGTATAATGTAGGGTCCGTCCCATGTCGGATCTAGCTTTCCCCACTCTTTCTTCCTTTGATATGGTGGTACTTGACGTAGTACGTATTCTTCAACCACAAAGTTTCTAGGAATTACCCATTTGTTGTATTCACGAGCTAGCCTTCGTTGGTAGTTCACCATTCTTTGTAAAGCTACTTCCCGCCTTTCTTCAAGGTCATCAAGCTTTTCCAGCATAATATCTGTTGTCAGATTCTTTTCCCATGCCTCTGTCTTTGTCGTTGGAAGTATTATCTCTATTGGGATGACTGCTTCGGCTCCGTAGGTTAGCAAGAATGGAGTTTCTCCCGTGGCTTCCCTTCTTGTAGTGTGGTAGGCCCATAGGAAATTGTGCAGCTGCTCGCACCATCTTTTCTTGTATGCCCCCAACTTCTTTTTTAAGTTCATTTCTATCGTCTTATTAGTGTCCTCCGCTTGTCCATTGCTCTTAGGATATATTGGAGTAGACTTGTTTTTCTGAATGTTGAAGGCGTTAAAGGGCATGTCTATGTTCTTTCCTTCCAACTGTTTTCCATTGTCAGAGACTATGGCGGCTGGTATCCCGAACCTGCAGATGATTTTCTCGAACAAAAATTTAAAGATATTTGTGTCCCTAATTATTGCCAAAGCAATTGCTTCCACCAATTTGGTGAAATAATCCGTATCTACGATAAGGTATCTTCTTTTTGATATCCCCTCTATCAAGGGTCCAATAATGTCCACTCCCCATTTGGCGAATGGCCATGGGCTGATGACCGAGTTAAGCTCCGTTGCTGGTGCTTTAATTTTCCTGGCATAGTGTTGGCATCTTTCGCAACGCCTTGCTACGTTCTTTGCATCTTCATCCATGCTTAGCCAATAGTATCCTTGCATTTTGGCTTTGATTGCCAAAGACCTTCTTCTGCTATGATTGCCTGCTTCTCCGCTGTGTATATCAGACAGTATTCTTCTACCTTCGGTTTGTGAGAGGCACCGCATCAAAGGTCCAAGAAATGACCTTCTATACAGTATTCCGTCTCGTAGGCTGTACATTGCTTCCTTTGACTCGAGTTTTCGAGCTTCTTTGACATCTGCGGGTAAGGTACCTTTGTCAAGGTACTGGTGAATTGGAATTCTCCAATCGTCCTCAGCTTCGTCCTTGTTGCTTCCGTCTGACATGGTTTGATCTTTGTCAGACTCATCGCTTCGTTATCTGGTTCTTCCATTCCTTCATCTCTTTTTTTCTGCTTCCCTCATGGCCCTGGTCTGGACGGATAAGGTTTCCTCGGTGGAGAAGGTTAGTCCTTCTATCGAAGGTTCATAAATTCTCCCAATTTGGACCGAGGTAGTGTTTCTGTCCCTCAGCATTGATGATATAAATGCTAAGGCATCTACGTGTCTGTTGTCTTGTCGGCAGACATGTCTGAATGTGACCTTGTTTATCTTTGATGCATGCTCCTGTGCTAGATTTAGGTACGAGGATAGTATTGGATCCAGAGTTTGGTATTTAAGCTCTATTTGTCTAATGACCAATTGCGAGTCACTAGTCAAACGAACATCTGATAAGCCCAGCTCCTGTGCTAGGCGTAGGCTGTGTATGACTGCCTCATATTCCGTGATATTGTTAGTGTATTGTTCGAATTCTAACCTGAATGCATAGATGAGTCGGTCTCCGGTAGGGGTTGTTATTACGATCCCTATACCTGCACCTTCTCCGTTGGAGGAGCCATCTACGAATATCTCCCACATTCCTGAGTTTTGTGGTTCCAAGAGGTCTTCTGGTTCCGGCTTTTCTTACTCCATTCCTGGGATGTCGTCTATCTCTGCTTCATCATTCAAAGGTAGGTCCGCCAAGAAGTCTGCTAAGATTTGTGATTTCTCCGCTTTCCTGGTTTCGAAGATTATGTGAAACTGTTTGATCATGGCATTCCATTTTGCCACTCTTCCAATCTTCTCCGTGCTGTCGAGGATTTGAATTATTTGATCCTTTGTGAAAACTCGGATGGTGTGTTCATCGAAACATATCCTTAGCTTTTGTGTTGCCACTACTAAGGCATATATGAGTTGTTCCACCTTGGTGTAGTTACGCTCCGTTGAACTGAGTGTCTTGCTGATGTAGTATACGGGCTTTTCTCCTTGCCCTTGGTCTCGTACCAATACTGCGCTCACAGCGTATGTTGCTGCTAGGTATAGGGAGAGTATTTCACCTGGCTCCGGTTTCTGCAGGATGGGTACTAAAAATAAGTACTCTTTGATCTTGTGAAAAGCTTGTTCGCACTCTTCGGTCCATGTAAACCTGCTTCCTTTTCTTAGTGTGTCAAAAAATGATTTGCATTTATCTGACGACCTTGATATGAATCTTCCCATGGAAGTTAAATTTCCATTTCGCTTTTGTACCCCTTTTAGAGTTTGTGGAGATGGCATCTCCATTATTGCTCTGACCCTTTCAGGGTCTACTTCGATTCCTCGTTTGGTGACCAAGTAACCCAAGAATTTTCCTGAGGTAACTCCGAACGTGCATTTGTCCGGGTTAACCTTCATGTGGAAGTTCCTCATGGCTTCAAATATCTCCCTTAGGTCTGAGAGATGGTTTTTTTCTTTTTTGCTCTTGACGAGCATGTCGTCCACGTAGACCTCCAGTATTTTGCATCTCCATGGCTTGAAGATTTTGTCTACTAATCGTTGGTATGTTTCCCCCGCGTTCTTTAGTCCAAAAGGCATCCTTGTATAGCAATACAATCCTCGTGGGGTAAAGAACGCAGTATGCTCCTGATCTTCTTCCACAAGGGCTATTTGGTTATAGCATGAGTATCCATCCATGAAAGATAGCCTTTGGTGGCCTTCAGTTGCATTGACCAGCTAGTTAATATTTGGAAGTGGGTAGCTATCCTTGGGGCACGCTTTGTTGAGATTGCTAAAGTCGATGCAAATGCGCACGCCTCCGTTCTTCTTAGGAACAATGACCATGTTGGATATCCACGTGGGATATTTGACTTCTCGTATGAATCCAGCTGCAAGTAACTTTTGCAACTCTTTTTCTACCCCTTCGTGGTAGATGTCCGCCACCTTACGTATACAAATGGTGGTATTTCCGGTCTAAGCCGAAGGTGGTGTGAGACCAAATTCGGATCAATTCCTGGCATGTATTCCATTGACCATGCAAAGACGTCTACGTACTCTTTTGGTAACCTTTATAGTTGCACCTCCTCTTCCTCTTCAAGTAAATTTCCGATATTGAGCATCTTTGGTTCTGCCTCCGTCCCGATGTTTATTTTATTTGTTGGTTCCACCGGTGAGCAGATTTGTTGCTGAGGTCGTTGAGGAGTGCTTTTATGTAATTGTCATTTGGCAGAGACATCTGCACCTGGAGTGGCGGAGGTTCTTGTCTCCGGGGCTGAGACGGCTTTGGGTACTAAGGAGGCTACGTCCTTCACTTCCTTGATATTTTCATTGCGTCTCTTTCTTTCATGCTGTTGAGCAGGAATTCTTTCTTCGTTGAGCCTGATTTCCACTAGATTGCATAGCCTTGCATCTTGCTGGTCGCCTTTGATTTCCATTTCACCCATAGGTGTAGGAAAGCGTATGTATTGGTGATACGTCGAAGCTGTTCTTCGCAATCTATGGACCCATAGCCTGCCCATGATTACATTGTAGGGCGAAGGTTCTTTTACCACACAGAAGCGTGTATTGGTTACTAAGGGTCCTGCATGTACCTGCAAGACGATTTCTCCCTTTGGTCTAGAGACTGCTCCGTTAAAACCATATATTGTGTAAGTAGAAGAATCCATTTGCTCTGCTGTCAAACCTACGCGTAGGTAGGGTTCGTAAAATAGCACATTTAACGAACTGCCCCCATCCACGAGGACCTTCGTAATATTCCATCCGTGTATTGGAAGAGTGATCACTAGTGGATCGTTGTGCATTTCAACCTCCTGGTTGACGTCCTTTGTTGAAAAGGTTAATGGCGTGGCCATCCATTCCTCCCAAGTGCTAGTGGGTGGTCCACTTAGCTTGATCACTTCATGGGATTCAATCTTCTTTCTATTTCGAGCTAACTCGAGTATGTCTTCGAGCATTTCTTCTTGGCTTCCACTGGAGAAGGTGATCATGTTGATGTATTTTCCATCCTGAGGTAGTTCTACCATTTTCTTTGGGATCTCCTCAGTCGTCACTGGCTGTAGATGTACGTACTCCATGAATTTTCCTTCGTCGATGAATCTTTGGATCACGTTGCGCAGGTGGTAGCATGTATCATTAGTATTTCCGCAGTATTGGTGGTACACACAGTACTCCTTAGCTTCCTTCGTCTTTTCTGGCTGTTTTCCCCTAGTATTAGGGTAAGGAAAGCCTGGCTTTGCTCGCTCCTTGCTTAGGATGTGAGAGAAAGTTGTATTCAACTTAGTGTAGATTTTATCCATAAATTCTTTTCTTTCTTTGCCTCTTTTTCCATCTTCGTGTTTGGATCGCTTGTCTCGAGAGCTGGTCCTGCCCCCTGCTTCGTTTTGTCGCTTAGGTACCTCCGGGATTGGTTCCAGGGAGTTAGTTCGCTGTGGAGCTGTTGTTGTCTTTGCTTGTGCCCTGGGGTTGTCCTTCTGGATTTTTTCGAGTCTGATGTAACGGTCTTGGACAACCCTGAGCTCGTCTTCGGAATCGAGGGCTCTGTTGTGAAGCTCCACGAAGATGGCTGAGGTTCTATCAAGTCCATACTTATAGCAGTTTATTCTAATTTCTGGATTGACTTCTCCAATTGCTTGGCATGTATTTTGGCACCTGTCTGTAAACTGCATCAGTGTTACCCGGGGTCCGATAGCTAAAGCAAATAGCATATCTAACCCTGCCTTTGTTGATTTGTTGTACATGTATGTCTCCAAAACACCGTAGGTAATTGCTCGAAGGAGTCAATTGAGTTTGCTGGTAAGTTTTCATACCAGGCCAGTGCTGATCCCGTTAAGCTTGCTGGGAAGTACCTACAAAGTACCACCTCGTTTCTTTCTCAATGGGCAAGGATACGAGTGTAATACCGTAGGTGGGCTGCGGGATCTGAGGTACCGTTGTATGCTTGGAACGTAGGTACCGAGCATTTCGGAGGGATGGATTCCCTCAAAATGCGAAAAGATAGTGGGGACGTGGTTGCCTCTTGTAGCACTTCTTCTAGTCTTGCGCCCGCGTGGACAATTTTTAGGCCTTGGATCTCCTTTCGCATTTTCTCCATTTGCTCAATGACCATGTTCACTTGTGAGCATCTTTGGAAAATGCTTCTTCATAGTAGGTCTGAGAGGGTTTGTATGTTGAATTCGTTTCGTATGGATCATGGTGTGCTCTCCTTGCTCCCTTAGGTTGATTCGTCTTTGGTGGGTTGAGATCCACCCTTCGTCTTCTTGAGATAGCTCTGTTTTCACGCCTCTGTTGCGGTGGGTGAGTTTGGAAACCTTCGATTTGTATGTCTAGCGTACCTTTGAGGTTCTGGTTCTCCTGGGCCATATCGTGCATTGCATCTTCGTTTTCCTTGTTATGGAGTAACAAAGCTGCTATTTGTGCTGCCATTTGGTCTTCGTTGTGGGCTCCACCTTCCCGAGGAGTGCTGTCGGCTGGATATTCGGAGTTTTCCACTCCTTCGCCTACAATTGGAGCGTCTGGATCTATCTGAATTGGGGTTAGGTTTCCCAACCCTCGTCCTGTAGGAGCTAAGGTTCTAGGTAACCATGCGTTGGCCGCAGGTGGCTTTGTAGTTGTAGCGTGCTCCGGTAATGGCATGCTGTGGATTGGTTGGGCTCCCGATGTCTGCCCCATCCCTTCAGCAAGAATAGGTGATTTGTTAGCAATTGTTCTTCTTGATATTTCGCTTTATCCGTCCTCCGCTTCATTCCTTTGGTTTGCTTGAGACGGCTTTTGGGATCTCCCTCTTGTGATAGCTGGTCGTGAGCTTATTGGTACATCAGTTGGTTTCTCCATGCCTTCGGATTTTGTTATCCTGCGGTCACATAAAAGGAGAAACAGTCTGTTACTTGGGTATCTTCGTTAAAAGTAGCAATTAATGCTCTGACACGGAAGACGGCTAAACAGCTTTTTCAGAAAAAGGACTGAGATAACGTTTTTGACAGACGGGTATCAAATGCTTATGACACCCTTGGAAAAAACAACCTTAAAACATTGAAAACCAATGAAAAAGGGTGTCAGATCTTGCGAAAAACAAGGCTATTAAATGCGTTAGAAGATCTTTTTTCTTTAAAATTCGACTGATATTCCTCTGTCAGTCAAAGGTTCTCAGATCTAAAATATGCTTTGTTTTAAGAAGGGCTGTTTTAGTATAAAACAAACATTTTGGCGTTTTGTGAGTATGTTTTTTGAAAATTTTTTGTGGATCTGTAACGACGCACGTTTATAGAGGCTATGAACTCAAAAAACATACACAAATAATGGATGAACGAATCACTAGAGAGTGAGATTCATCGTTGGAACATAGATCCCTTCGTTTCAGAAGATGTATAAGTAAAATGTAAAACTTTGTCTAAACTCAGGTTCGTGAGCAAAACACGGTGGGCGCCAAACTGTGACTACTCGTTTTCCCGTAGTCTATGTAATGTATACATCTCTGAGGATCTGATACTAAGCAGTATTGATACCTCTGTTGAACTGATAATGCTAAGTAATAAATGATATCTAGAGCGCAATAATAACTAAGAACACAAATATAATGTAAAAGCTTCTAAGTTATCATGAGACACAAGAGATTATGTGGTTCGACATTTGTCTATGTCCATGGGGTAATGAGTGATTGTTTTGTATTAAGTTTGAGGTGGTTACAAAGATCTTAAATGCTTCCTAAAGTAATAGAGAGAACTCAAGTGGAAGTAAATACTTAAGTTCTAAAAATTAAAGAGGTATAAGCTTAAGACTAGATCTTCTCTCCTAGATATTGAATGCCCTTAGTTTGTTGGTGAGGCTTGGTATTTATAGCCCCTGTTGCTCCAGGTATATCTTTGCTACCTATGGGTCCATCGTCTGCTGATATACCTTTCGTACCAATGGTACCTTCGTCCACCGCGTACCTTCTCCAGTTGTATTTCGCCACCTTAGCTGGCCCACGTTCCTTCGGGAACTACTCAACCTTAGTACAGGTTGTACCTTCATTCACCGCCAGCTTCCGCCAATCGGGTTCTGCCACGCCTTCTCTCTCCACGTTCCTTGATTCATGCGTGTAGATAAGAGATTTGAGCATTTAATGCTGATTAGATGCGTCATCTACCTTTGTCCCATCGCCAGCTGCCTATTTGTAAACTAGGCTTTTACCATTCTTATCTTGACCGCTTAGTCCTTCTTTTCTTGGGATGAGATAAAGTAGATCTGCGGAGGTATCCTTTGGTACTTAGGCTTCTCAGTTCAGCGAAGGCTACACATTTGAATATATGTGCGGCCACTAAGATCGTGACACGTGCTCCACAGAATATTGGTATTTACATTATGCAAGCCAGTTTAACGTTCTGATACAAGTCATAAACAGCCAACACCTTCACAATATCAACACCTTCTTCGCTTCCCTCCCTAAGATCAACCCCATCTCCTTCACTTTGTGACCGAAGCAAGTCTGGAACGGCTATTTCTTGGTTTAGGATGGAATTGTACAGATTGATCTCTCGAATATAAAGTACTCCCGTGCAGTGCATTTGTTTAGGGTTTAGATTCGTTTCTCGTCCACACACACCCAAATTTACCAAAACCAGCAGAAACATTTTTCACCCTCAAACACCTGTTGGGATCAGAGACGTAAGGAGCGCAATTGTACCTTGAATCAGTGTGAGATTGATTGGGGTTCAACTACAGTCCAGATCGAAGTTAGTTTGTAGTAGGCTAGTGTCTGTAGCGGCTTAATACAGTGTGGTGTTCAATCTGGACTAGGTCCCGAGGATTTTATGCATTTGCGGTTTCCTCGTTAACAAAATTCTGGTGTCTGTGTTATTTCTATTCCGCATTATATTTTTTTATATAATTGAAATATCACAGGTTGTGCGTTTGAATCAATCAATTGGAAATCCGACCTTTGGTTGTTGATTGAAATTGATTGATCCTTGAACATTGGTCTTTGGTACTATTCAAGTGATTTCTCTTGTATTCAATTAGACTCGTAGATTTCTATTTGCTTGAGAAAGAATTGAATCAAAAAAGAGAGATATAACTCTTTGATATACTTTATTAAAATTGAGTCTAGTTGATTCTCTTGAAAGTATATTGGAGTTTGTCCATACAAAGCGAAATATTGGGTGAGGTTGTTAGACCCCCGCTTTTTCATGTACACTTAAGACAAAAACGAGTTCAGGAACTCACAAACGTTTTCAACTTGCGTACCAGGTATGGATACCACACCGGTTTCAAAACCAACAGTTCCTTTATGGTATTCATACTAGGTATGCGTACCATTCCTGGTTCACAAGCAACAGATTTTTTATGATATGGATACCGGGTATGCATACCAAAAAATTAGTGCCGAAATCTGGCTATGCTGGTACGTGTACTAGGTACATGTACTGCGGCACCGGACCTATAACAGTTTTCCTAGATTGTGAAACTGGTATGCATACTGTCCTGTATCCAGATTTACAATAGTTTTATATTTCTCTGTAAATCAATTCGAAACATTCCCAAATAATATCAATGACACATATCACTGTTTCAGGCTATTTTCGAATGATAATCTTGAATCACGATTTAGATTATGAAGAATAAATTGTTCTTAACTGAAATTCATCAAGTACGAATAAATGTTCATTGAGCTTAGTCATGTATATTTCGAGAACGAACTACCAAAATAAACTTGATTCGAAATTCTTGATATGTTTGAGATAGTCTAATTAGTTATGCGACATCGTATCATTGATAGAAGAATGAATATAACCTTGAGAAATAGGTGGTTCAGTCTTCATGTACCTTTTGTTGAAGAAATTCTCCAAAAGCTTCGATTGATCTTCGCCTTCAAATGGTATAACGAAGTTATGTCCGATTCTCAACTACACACTTCTATCCTAATCTGAGACTTGACTAATTGTAGAGTAGAAATCAAGACATGGTTTTGATCAACTAAATTTGACAACAAGCTTGATATAGCAACACTTGTGAGTTCGACCGAGCAATGCTCTAACAAGGTCTGACTATCTTTACTTTGATATATAGTGCGTGTATCCTGATCTTAATTTTTTATTATCGAGGTTTTGTAATCTCATTCAAGCAAGATAGGTAGTAATCACAAAGTTTTCTTCGTCTCTGACTTTTTGATTCCTCAAGATAGATATTTGAAAACTGATATTACTTGATCTTTTGAAGAATGTTCTTGAGAGGTGGTTAAGAATCTAAGCCGCTCTTTGGGAGTCGTAAGTTTTGGATTTTTGAGGTTTGCTAGCTGTGACTACTGCAAACAAATTTTCCCACCTTGATCTTTGATCTAAACGCAAATCAAATAGGCTTATTTGTTAGAGGCAGATTGGTATCAAAAGTCTTCACTTAGGTTGAAGCAACTCTTAGGCTGTAAAGGACGTCAGCTAAGGGAATCAATCGCGTCGAGCCTTGCGATGTTCAAGAGATGTAAGGAGCGCGACTGTAACTGAATCGCTTGGAGGATGGATTCTGTCTCAAGTACATTCCAGTCCGAAGTCTGATAATAGGCTAGTTTCTGTAGCGTCTTAATACAGTTTGGTGTTCAAATCTGAACGAAGTCCCGGGGTTTTTCTCCCATTGCGGTTTCCTCGTTAATAAAACTTCTGGTGTCTTGTGTTTTTCCATTTCCACATTATATTATTTATCTTTATAATTGGATTTCCGCAGGTTTGTACATATTCAATCTAAGTAGATGCGTCCGCTTAATTATAATTAATTACACTACTAGTTTCTTGTAGAATTCGTATCTTCAAAGATAGATAACAAGTTTAATTACTTGGCATAATTCCGATTGAATTATTTGGATACGACTAGATTGATCTTGGATATTGATTTTTGCGATCGTCCAAGTACTCTGCTTAACAATCAGGTTCACGGACTCTGTATCTATATATATACTGATAATAGAGGTTAGAGAACTTTATATACATATTGTCAAGGATCATTTAGCTGGTCTACTTGTAATTGTATTAAGTTTTGTCCGTACAGGTTGCCGAAATAAAAAATTGGTGGTGTACTTGGACTGTTGCGTTTTCTTATTGTGTTCTGTTATTTCACTTTTTTCAAAAAAAATAGTCGTTGGGGTCTTTATCTATATAAGAGACCTCATACTCAGACCCAATTTTCCCAAAACTTGCTCATTATATTCACTCCTACTCCATATACACTGCAACTATTTATTTCGTACCTCTACATACAAATATGGCATTATTGGATTCCGCCGAAGATTTGGCCATAGTCAAAACATGGTACAATGAAACTCTACGTGAAGATGTCTTAGCCAAAAGGGTTACACCTGAAATCTTTTGGAACGAGGTGTATCTCAAATTTGTAGTAGATTATGAAAATGCAAGGGGAAGAACTTGGCGAAAAATGTTGTAATACTCCGATACGGCAGGTAGGGTTTGCCGATTGGAATATAGATAATGGTTTGTCCTTTCCAAACATCGAGGCCTTTTCAGCACAATTGGCTCCAGAGATGGCAGAAAACTCTGCAGTTACGCGTGCTCGGGCGGGAGAAATCCAGGGATGGCTGACCTCCGGGGAAATTGCTTCCGGATTACCGCAGCTGTGAATACCAATATTCTGCGGAGCACGTGTCATGATCTCAGTAGTTGCATACAAGATAACTGTATATCCCTCGCTATACATAGGAATCCAAGTGACAGAGGATACCTTCGTAGATCTACTTTATCTCGTCCCAAGAAAGGATGCCTCGACGGCTAAGATGCCTAGTCTATGGGGAGGCAGCTGTCGAAGGGACATAGGTAGATGACATATCTAATAAGCAATAATTGCACAAATCTCTTATCTACACGCATAATCAAAGCACATGGAGAGAGATGAAGTGGCGGAACCAGATTGGCAGAGGCTGGCGGTGAACGAAGGTACAATCTGTACTGAGGTTGGGAAGTTCCCGAAGGAATGTGGGTCATCTGAGGTGGCAGAGTTCGATTGGAGAAAGCACGCGGCGAACGAAGGTACCATCTGTACGAAAGGTATATCAGGAAACGAAGGATCCAGAGGCAGCAAAGATATACCTGGAGCAGAAGGGGCTATAAATACCAAGCCTCACCAACAAACTAAGGAAATTCAATTCCTAGGAGAAGAAGATCTAGTCTTAAGCTTATACCTCTTTAATGTTTAGAACTTAAGTAATGACTTCAACTTGAGTTCTCTCTATTACTTTGGGAAGAATTTAAGATCTTTTGTAACCACTACAACTTAATACAAACAAATCACTCATTACCCCATGGACGTAGACGAAAGTCGAACCACGTAATATCTTGTGTCTCATTATAACTTAGTAGCATTTGCTTTACATTAGTGTTCTTTGTTATTATTGTGATATTTGATATCTTTTATTACTTAGCATCATCAGTTCAACTGAAGCATCAATACTACTTAGTATCTGATTCGCCGAACTGTATATATTACGTAGACTATGGGAAAACGAGTAGTCACAGTTCGGCGCTAGAAGGTTTTTCTCACCAGCTTGAGTTTTTATATTTCGTCATTTATTTTACTTAGCATCCTATTTAACGAAGAGAACTAAGTTCAACAACGATGGATCTCACTTTCTAGTGGTTGGTTCATCCATTGTTTTCGCAAGTTCTTTGAGTTCATAGCCTCTAAATACTAGCAATCTCACAGATCTACAAAAGTTTTCACAAAAACGCACTCACAAAACGTTAAATTTTTTGTTTTGTACTAAAACACCTTTTCTGACAAAGTATTCTTCAGATCTGAGTACCTCTGAGCACTGAGGAATCTCAGCGAAAATTTAAGGAAACAAAAATCTTTTCAAGCATTTAATACCCCATTTTTCGAAAAGATCTGGTACCCTTTTTAATTATTTTCAACATTTAAGGTTGTTTTCCCCAAGGGTACCATAAAAAAGCCAGTACCTGTCTCTCCAAGACGTCATTTCAGTCCTTTTTCTGAAAAAGCTGCTTAACCGTCTTCTGTGTCAGAGCATTAATTGCTACTTTTGACGAAGGCACCCAAGTAGCAGATTTTTGTCGTTTTTCCTGTGACCGCAGGATAACAAAAACCGAAGACATGCAAAAAACAAATGATATACCAACAAGTTCACGACCAGCAGTCACGAGAGGAAGATCTCAAAAGCCGTCTCACGCAAACCAAAGAACCGAAGCAGAGGACGGACAAAGCGAAATAACAAGAAGAACAAATGCTTTCAAGCTGCTTATTCCTGCTGAAGGGATGGGGCAAACATCGGGAGCACAACCAATTTACGGCATATGCCATTACCATAGCATCCCAATGTCACGCAGCCACCTGCGGCCAACGCAAGGTTACCCAGAACCCTAGTTCCTACGGGACGAGGGTTGGGAAACCTAAATCCGATCCAGGTAGATCCAGACGCACCGGTCATAGAAGAAAGATGGATCCGGCCGACAACACTCCTCAGGGTGGTGAAATCCACAATGAAGAACAAATGGCAGCACAAGTAGCAGCTTTGCTACTACGAAACAAGGAACACGATGATGCCAAGAACGTAATGGCCCAGGAAAACCGGAACCTAAAAGGTATGCTGAATGTGCAGATCGAAGGTTCCCAAACTCACCCTCCGTTAAAGAGGCGTGAGAACGGAGCCATCTCAGGAAGACGAAGGAAAGATCTTAACCCACCTAAGGGGACGAGGAGAACGCACCACGATCCAGACGAGATGGACTCAACCTACAAGCCCTCTCAATCCTACTATGATGAGGCATTTTCCAGAGATGCTCACAATGTGAACATGGTTATGGAGCAAATGGGGAAGATGCGGGAAGAAATACAAGGGCTGAAAACCGGTCATGCAGGCGTAAGGCTAGAAGAAGTGCTCCACGAAGCGACAACATCTCCGTTGTATTTCCGCATTTTCAAGGAGCTTATCCCTGGGAAATCCCAGTACCAGCGTTTCAGACCTATAATGGTACCTCTGATCCCGCAGCCCACCTATGATACTACACTCGTGTCCTTTCCCATTGGGAAAGTGATGAGGTAGTACTTTGTAGGTATTTTCCTGCAAGCTTGACAAGATCAGCATTGGCGTGGTATATGACAATTTACCAGCAAACTCAATTGACTCCTTTGAGCAATTGTCTACGGTATTCCTGGAGACATACATGTACAACAAATCCACAAAGGCAGGATTAGATAGGATATTTTCTCTAGCTATCGAACCCCGGGAAACATTTATGCAGTACACAGATAGGTGGCAGAAGACGTGCCAAGCAATTGGAAAAGTCAATCCAGAAATTAGCATTAATTGCTATAAGTACGGACTTGATAGAGCCTCAGCTATCTTCGTAGAGCTTCACAACAGAGCCCTTGATTCCGAAGGAGAGCTCAGGGTTGTCCAAGACCGCTACATCATAATCGAAGAAATCCAGAAGGACAACCCCAGGGCACAAGCAAAGACAACAACAAGTCCACAACGAACCAACTCTCTGGAACCAATTGCGGAGATACCTTAGAGGAAAAACGAGACCGGGGGCAGAACCATCTCTCGAGACAAAAAATCAAAATACGGAGATGGCAAAGGTAGAGGAAAAGGAAGAGACGAGTTTGTAGATAGGATCCACACAAATCTAAATACCACATTCTCCCACATCCTAAGCAAGGAAGGAGCGAAGCCAGGGTTTCCTTACCCTAACACTAGGGGAAAGCAACCATCGAAAACGAAGGAGGCTAAGGAATACTGTGAGTACCACCAGTACTACGGGCATACAACTGATACATGCTATCACCTAAGGAACACGATCCAGAGATTCATAGACGAAGGCAAGTTCATGGAGTACGTGCAGATACAACCAGCTGATACTGAGGTAGCCCCCAAGAAAAGGGTAGAACTACCTCAGAACGACAAATACATCAGCATGATTACCTTCTCCAGCGGAGGTCAGGAGGATCTACTCGAAGACATCCTCGAGTTAGATCGAAACAGGAGAAAGCTAGAAGCCCATGATGTATTCAAGCTGAGCGGACCACTTACTAGCACTTGGGAAGAATGGATGGCTACGCCATTAACATTCTCAACAAGGGATGTCAACCAAGAAGTTGAGATGCACAATGACCCACTTGTGATCACTCTTCCTATACACGGATGGAACGTCACAAAGGCCCTCATCGATGGGGGCAGCTCATTGAATGTATTATTCTATGAACCTTACCTACGTATGGGTTTGACAGCTGAGCAAATGGATTCATCCACTTGCACAGTATATGGTTTCAACGGAGCAGTCTCTAGACCAAAAGGATAAATTGTCTTACAGGTGCGTGCCGGACCCCTAATAACCAATACAAGGTTCTGCTTTGTGGAAGCACCTTCGCCATACAACGTAATCATGGGCAGACTAAAGGTCCATCGACTGCGAGGTACAACTTCAACATATCACTAGTACCTTGGATTCCCTACACCTATGGGTGAAATGGAAATCAAAGGTGACCAGCAAGACGCAAGGCTATGTAATCTAGAAGAGGTCAGACTCAACGAAGAAAGAGTTGCTGCCCAGCAGCACGAAAGAAAAATACAAAAGGCGAACACCAAAGAAGTGAAGGACGAAGCCTTCTTATACCCGAAGCCATCTCACTTCCAGAGACAAGCACCTCCACCACTCCAGGGGAGAACGTCTCTGCCAAATGACAATTACAGAAAAGCACTCCTCAACGTCCTCAGAAACAAACTTTCTCACCAGTAGAACCAACAAAGAAAATCAACATCGGAACGGAGGCGGAACCAAAATTGATCAACATCGGAACTTTACTTGAAGGGGAAGAGGAGATGCAACTACAAAGGCTACTAAGGGACTAAGCAGATGTCTTTGCGTGGTCAATGGAAGACATGCCTGAAATTGACCCGAATTTGGTCTCCCACCACCTTCGGCTTAAACCAGAGATACCACCATTCAAGCAACACATCCGTAAGGTGGCAGACATCTACCAAGAAGCGGTAGAAAATGAGTTACAAAAGCTACTAAGCGCAGGATTCATACGAGAAGTCAAGTATCACACGTGGATATCCAACATGGTAATCGTGCCCAAGAAGAACGGAGGCATACGCAATTTGCATAGGCTTTAGCAATCTCAACAAAGCCTGCCCCAAAGACAACTACCCACTGCCAAACATTGACCAACTAGTCAATGCAACCGAAGGTCACCAGAGGCTATCCTTCATGGATGGATACGCAGGTTACAGAGGAATCCAAGTGACAGAGGATACCTTCGTAGATCTACTTTATCTCGTCCCAAGAAAGGATGCCTCGACGGCTAAGATGAAATAAGTAAAAGCCTAGTCTATGGGGAGGCAGCTGGCGAAGGGAATGAGGTAGATGACATATCTAATCAACATTAAATGCACAAATCTCTTATCTACACGCATAATCAAAGCACGTGGAGAGAGATGATGAGGCGGAACCAGATTGGCAGAGGCTGGCGGTGAACGAAGGTGCAATCTGTACTAATGTTGAGAAGTTCCCGAAGGAACGTGGGTCAACTGAGGTGGCAGAGTTCGATTGGAGAAATAACGCAGCGAACGAAGGTACCATCTGTACGAAAGGTATATCAGGAAACGATGGATCTAGAGGCAGCAAAGATATACTTGGAGCAGAAGGGGCTATAAATACCAAGCTTCACCAACGAACTAAGGACATGCAATTCCTAGGATAAGAAGATCTAGTCTTGAGTTTATACCTCTTTAATGTTTAGAACTTAAGTAATGACTTCAACTTGAGTTCTCTCTATTACTTTGGAAAGCATTTAAGATCTATTGTAACCACTACAACTTAATACAAACAAACCACTCATTACCCCGTGGACGTAGACGAAAGTCGAACCACGTAATATCTTGTGTCTCATGATAACTTAGTAGCATTTAATTTACATTAGTGTTCTTTGTTATTATTGTGATCTTTGATATCTTTTATTACTTAGCATCATCAGTTCAACTGAGGCATCAATACTACTTAGTATCTGATTCTCCAAACTGTATATATTACTTAGACTATGGGAAAACGAGTAGTCACAGCAGCGATGCCCGTTGAAAACCCCACACTGCCGAATAACCGCAGTGGCTAAATTGGGACATCATCGGTGAAGGTCGGCTTGTTACACATGGAATCAGAGCCGACGAAGGGTCACCTGCCGAGGGTGAGAACGTACGCTGGACGGGGTTATTGATCCAGGTGCTTATCTCATGAGGGTCAAAGAACGCCGGAGATCTGGGATTGAATATATTTCGGAGCCGAGGACGGATCCAATTTAAGATGGTGGTATTGTAATACCCCGATTCAGCAGGTAGGGATCCCCGATGGAATGGAATATAGGTAATGGTTTGTCCTTTCCAAACACCGAGCCGTTTTCAGCGCAATTGGCTCCAGAGTTGGCTGAAAACCCGCTGCAGTTATCCGGCAGTGTGGGGTTTTTAACGGGAATCGCTGCGGTAATCCAGCAGAAACTTCCCGGTAGGTCACCCATCCCCGAATCGCTCCCATCCAGGCACGCTTAACTGCAGAGTTGTCTACCAACTCTGGAGCCAATTCTGCTGAAAAGGCCTCGGTATAATGTAGACGTTCCTTGCCTCATACGACAGTAGTATCTGGCATAATCTCCCAACATACTTCCCCACCTGAGCACAAGCGAACGACCCCTAGTTGTATTCCAACTAGCACCGATATTGTTGCCACTTCCCCACTGCAGTTATCCAGCAGTGTGGGATTTTTTACGACATTACTGCCGTTATCCAACAACATCTTCCCGAGAGGTCACCCATCCCGTGACTACTCCCGGCCGAGCACGCTTAACTGAAGAAGTTTTTCCCACAACTCAATCAAGTGTACCCATCAGGCCTCGGTATTAGAAAAGGACAAACCATTACCTACATTCCATTCCATTGGCAAACCACTTCCGAAATCGGGGTATTACAATACCACCACCTTAAATTGGAGCCGTCCTCGGCTCCGAAATATATATACAAGCCCAGAACTCTGACATTCCGTACCCCTCATGAGAAGCACCTGGACCAACCCGTCCAGCGTACCTACCCACCCTCGGCAGGGGGGCCGTTGGCGGCTCTGATACCATTTGTAATGACCCGTCCCTCCACCGATATTGTCCCCACTTAGCCACTGCGGTAATATGACAGTGTGGGGTTTTTTTTAACGGGCATCGCTGCGGTAATCCAGCAGCAACTTCCCGGGAGGTCACCCATTCCTGGATTGCTCCTGGAGCACGCTTAACTGCAGAGTTTTCTACCAACTCTGGAGCCAATTATGCTGAAAAATCCTCAGTATAATGTAGACGTTCCTTGCCTCATGTGAGGGCAGTATCTGGCATAATCGCGCAACATACTCCCCCACCCGAGCATAATCGAACGACCCTTAGTTGTATCCCAACTAACATTGATATTATTCCCACTTACCCACTGCGGTTATCCAGCAGTGTGGGATTTTTTAACGACGCTACTGCGATTATCTAGCAGCAGCTTCCCGAGAGGTCACCCTTCTTGTGACTAATCCGGACCGAGCACACTTAACTGAGAAGTTTTTCCCACAACTCAATCAAGTGTACCCATCAGACCTCCGTGTTAGGAAAGGACAAAACATTACCTATATTCCATTCCATCGGCGAACCATTACCAAAATCCGGGTATTATAAATCCAGGGATGGGTGACCTCCCGGGAAGTTGTTGTCGGATTACCGCAGCGATGCCCGTTGAAAACGCTAAGTGGGGACAGTATCTGTGGAGGATCGGGTCATTACAAATGTACGAAAATTTTCCAACTTACCCAAAAAGGGATTACTGATTATGTAGGCATACAAGAGAAGATATTTTTCCTTAGCCATTTATGCTTATCGATCCGAGAATTTGTAAGTATCTTCTAATTTCTATTGCATGAGCTTCGTTATTTGATCTTCCACTTGAACACTAAAAATGTAAGTTTGTGTTTTGTTTGTGTTAGAGGAAGTCGTAAAAATGCACTACTTGGAGGAAAAAGGCGAAGAATTCATAATTTTTGAAAGCTATGAATTCATGGAGTCCAAAATTCCGGATTCCCAGACCATATACCATTCAATATAACGGACGGAGATTCTTCCGATGAAGATTAATAGTTTTAGAAGTTTTTTTTGTATATTTTGTGAGTAGATCTCTATGTAAACCCTCACAAGACTATAACTCGCCACTAGGATCGCCTAGGGGTTTAAAGGCTTGATGCACGTGCTAAGTGCATCCGTGATGCCCATGAGAGTGGCTAGTTTGATTTGAAATTAATGAATATGTCTTAAAAGTATGAACAATTTTTTTCCTTATGTGCAACAATCGGCTTATATAAGTTTGTTAACTTACCGATTGTTGGAATTGGTTTATAATTGTGCCTATGTTAACCGATTCTTGATGTCTTTCGTGAATGAAGAACACCAACGTAGAAACGGTCCACGAGTGCACATATAATATATCGATTCTGGTGGTGATTTTCGGAAAAAAAATGATTTTTTTTAGTTTTTCGATGTTCGGAAGTTCAATTAACATTAGCTGGTTTTACATCCAAAACCGTTGATTTTCACCTAAAATTATTAATTAACACTAATTGGTCGGGAATAAACTAAACATTTAGTGAAAATAGTTGGCCAAGGAGTTTTTGGATTTACTTCGTAATCACCTATTTTTGTCATCTAGTATTAGGTCCCAAATAAACTCTATTAGGACCCAAACTAACCAGGATATTAAAGCTGTTTTCTGAACCAATTGCCATATATTTTCAGGAAACATTTAGTCCATGCAAGATACATAGACTATATTTCATATCAACTTGTTTAACGGGCGCAGAGACGACTGAGATCCTTGTTGCTTGTTTTGATGTAGGGAAACACCACATTGTATTTGCAATATAAACTACAAAGTGACAAGCAGGGATCAGGTTATTAGTAATCTTAAAATCATAAAACAAAATCTGAAAATCACTTAATCAAAGAGATCGAACTGCCAGAAAAAAGTTCAAATTACTAATACGATACAGAAACAAAAAAAAAAACAGAAACAAAAACAAAAACAGACATATAATTCCCCAATGATAAAAGCTCCTGTTTTTATATAAACAGAACGATACATATCAACGGAAAACAACAAACACCAACACGTTCAGTCAACTCAATGACTAGTTTAAAGCAAGAAGTGTCCAGCAGAGGCAAAGAAAGCTGATACAACAAAGGTAGGTAGGAAAGCAGCGGCCGCACTTGGCTTAGGAGCATGCGCCGGGGCATCATGATCATGTGATTCATGTCCATGTGCAACCACTTCTGAGATGCTCATTATCGCAATCATTGCGATGATCAAACAAACCGACGCAATTGAAGATTTCATTGCCATTGTAATGAAATTGGAAAATGAACAGAATGGTGATGAAAAAATTTGCAGAAGGAAAATTTATGGAAGAACTTTTTGTTTAGTGTGTCTTAATGTCTCTCTATGAGTCGTACTTATATAGGAATTTGTAGTACCTTGATATGATTTAGGTGGTCAGGATTAGCCGAAAATGGTGAAAATAATCTCAAATAAGACTTTTCAATAAGACATTAGTGTTGGGCCAAGTCAAGACGTGTCTATTGGTGTTGTGTCCTAATCCCTAAGACTAGTAAGCATTTGTTTTTTAGTTTTCAAATTGACATAATGAAATTTAGTTAACCCCATTAATTCTATTTGTTTTCTCAAAGTTCACTGAGAACATGTTCTCAACCATCTTCCTAGAATGTGTACCTCTCCAGTACGAAATTGATTAAGACCGGCAGAGTTGCCAAAGAGTGAATAGAAGTTGTACAACTAGCTTAAGTATAATAAAACTCCAAGTTCTTATATTAATTCAGTGTGGATTATTTCTTAGAAGCGCAACTTGGACTACATCTATACCGAGTCTTCATTCATCTTCGGGTTCTCCAAATTCCAAAACTGAATATGTGGTTGAACACTGTTCTGTTCCTCCATAAACCGAAGCATCCTGGGTCTGGAATGTCCCATTCCGCACTGAATTTTGATGATAAAACTTTCACAAAGTTGCCACTATATTTTGAGATGTTATAATCAAGTTGAGAAGTTTGATTTTTGTAGGACAATTCCACGGAGTTTTTTTTTTGTTATCGATATGTAATATGGTGCGTGACATCAGCCTTACTACCTCGGCAAGAAAACAGTTCGATGGAGAGGTCTATATAGCTGTATCCTGTACATTTGATGTTAGCGCAGTGAACATGACAGTAGAAAGTATACTGTCCCCATATTGCGTTAACTTATAAAATGGGTTAGAAATATAGAATCTAGATCCAAGCTCGAGTCGATGTTTCTTAAGAGTGTTTTCTCTCCCTAATTACAAAGGATTGTAATAAAACCTTCTCTAAGGATACAAATCAAATCATACAGCTGAATAGTATCTGCTCATGTGAGTTAGTTCTGATGATGCCTAAATTCTAGGAAAAAGTCGAAAGTTGTCATGTGTGTTACTACAACAGCAATAGCACTAGTAAGGGGGATATCCAGAGGCATCCGCTCTTGGACCCCCTCTCACATGCATAATGTGAATACAAGTTTATTGATAACCTTCGATGCACGTCTAGACGACATTGATGTTACCCACAACTCATAAGTAGCTGAAATTCTTGATTTCTTCTCTGCTATTTCTCAAAAATCATTTAGTCAAAGACAGTTATTACTAGATTTTCAACATTTAGACATACTGTGCTGCTGATAATGCAAAACTAAAACTCACAAAAGAGTTTGTGAGGAAACAATAAAATGTGGCTGAAACGGCCGGTCTTGTTTTTGACATTAACCAATAGAAATTTCTCTTCCTCCAAACCAAACGAAAAAGAAAAAGAAATTGGTATTAGGCCAAGCCAAGACGTCTTTTGGTGTAGTGTCCTGATAATTTTATTTTTTGGAAAGAAACAACCAAGTTACATATTAGCAGCGAGCTGCACTACATCCAGACAGTAAGTAGAAATTTGTTGGGAGTAGCCAATCCTGGAAAGATTAACAAGATCTTCAAAGTTTTTGGAATTCAAATCCATACAAAAAATATATTACTAAAGCTGCCATGTAGCTGATTATAGTAGCTTGCTGAGCTTTTGTTCTGTTAGCTCCATAGCTCTAGGAAGTTTTTTATTTGCACTAGCCACATTGATGCTTCTGCACTTCAAAAGATTTGCCCACTTCAGAGCTTCCAAAGCAGCTACACCGTCTCCTTCATCCCTGGAGAGGACTCTGGCTGAGAAATTTCTTCTTCCAATAGTGATTCATGACCACTTAAAAGGCAGAATACTGGTTTCAGTTTCCAGGAAAAAAGTTGGATCCTAGGGATAGTGTGCATTTCCAAATCTGTTTAGCTAATCTATCAATGGGTTGGCTTTTCTTTTTAACAAGTATGCTGTACCTTGAGGGTTGTGTTTTCAACTTTTCATCTCAGGATCTCTTTTTGTTAGGGAGGATTTGGAGGTAGTGTCCTAATCCTTGAGACTAGTAAGCATTTTGTTTGAAGTTTGAAAATTGACATACAGCAATTCAGTTTATCCCATTCTATCTGTTTCCTCAAAGTTCACTGACTTCATGTTCTCAACCATCTTCCTAAAATTTGTATTTCTCGGATACGAAACTGATTAAGACCGGGAGAATTGTCAAAGAAGTGCAGCTAGTAGAGAATAATACTAATATGCAGTACAATTACAAATACAAGTTGTACTACTTGCTGAAGTATAACAAAACTCTTAGGTTCTAGGGTGCATCATTTCTTAGAAACGCAACTTGGATTAGATCTATACCAAATCTGAAAATCACTTAATCAAAGAGATCAAATTGATAATACGATATAGATTAAACAGTACAAACATAAAAAAAAAAAAAAAAAAAAAAGACATAATTCCCCACTCACAAGAGCTCCAACGAAATCCCTCTCTGTCTAGAGCTCTATGATGTTTTTATACAAACAGAACGATACACATCAACAGAAAACAAACAAAAAAAAAAAACAGTTCAGTCAACTGAATGACTAGTTTAAAGCAAGAAGAGTCCAGCAGAGGCAAAGAAAGCTGATACAACAAAGGTAGGTAGGAAAGCAGCAGCCGCGCTCGGCTTAGGAGCATGGCCCGGGGCAGCATGATCATGTCCATCATGTGCAACCACTTCTGAGATACTCATTATCGCAATCATTGCGATGATCAAACAAACCGATGCAAATGAAATTTTCCTTGCCATTGCAATAAAATTGGAAAATGGTGAGGAAAGAAGGGAAATTAAAGGAAGAACCTTTGGTTTAGTGCGTCTTAATGTCTCTCTTTGAGTTGTACTTATTGAGGATCTGTAGTACCTTATGGCTCGTTCTCTCTATGATTAACTTCATATAAGACTTCTCAATAATAATTTAGTACTATTTGGCCAAGTCTGTGTCTAATCCTTAAGACTAGTAAGCATTTGTTTTTTAGCTTGCAAATTGGCATAACGCAAAACCCATATGTTCTATTTGTTTCCTCGAAGTTCACTGATTAAGACCCAAAGAGTGGTCGAAGAAGTGCAGCTGAATTTGCAGTACGATTACAGTTTTGTTTGTACTTTCAAGTAGAAGTTGTACTACTTGCTGAAATATAATAAAAAAGTTCTTATAATATAATTCAGTGTTGATTATTTCTCAGAACGCAACTTGGATTAGATCTATACCGACTCTTTTTCTCATCTTAGGCTTCTCCAAAACAAAACATGTGCTTGACCCGTTCCTACATAAACCGAAGCATCCTGGGTCTGAAATGTCACATTGCTATTAATGGTGAAACTTTCACAAAGCTGCAACTGTATATGCAAATTCAGATGTTATAATCCAGCTGTGAAGTTTGTACACGTTGGCTTTCCACGGAGGTTCTTTATAGAAATGTAATATGGTGTGTCACATCAGCCTCACTACCTACATAATGGTATCCCGTACTTATAAAGTTACAGAGACAGGATTGTATCAGAACTTAGTATTGATAACTAAATAGTGTTCAAGAATTGGCCATAGAAATCAGAAGACCAAAGTACGTATACATTCTTGTTAGGGAAAACATTGACTCTAATCTAAGGTAAACAAATTTTGGAGCTAGCCCCAGTTGGTTAGTGACGAACTCTCGAGCTGTTAGGTCAGAGGTTCGAATCCCACCACCCGCGGATCGTGTCAAAAAAAAATCGAATGGACTGAAAACTTCAAACTCTTATATATTGGTATTGATGTGTATCTACAAAAAGAATTTAACCAAAACTATCCAAAATTACATCGAGAAAAGGAGAAAAACAAAGCAAAATACCTATTTAACAAGTACTATTGTTCTTCTAATCCTGCCACGGTAACCGTTTCGTGTATGGGTCTGCCAAAACCCGTAAGATGAAGTCTCTAATACCAGTATCTGTCACCTCACAAAACCGGCTCGACCAGTCCGGTGGCTCCACGGGTCTTGTACCCAACCCTGGGGTCCTATCTTTAGACCCCACATTCTCTTGATTTTGCCAATCAGCTACGAATGTAGCAACTCTTCTATAGAATTTCTCTTTAAACACTTCCCAAACTTGGTACTTATAATGATTGATTACGATTACTCCTTTATCCACATTTACATACCCATATCCATCTTGGATGTGAAAATGGTGAACCACATTTATCAATGACGAGTTCAACAATTCAGGCCTAACTATACTCTTATGTCTCTCAGGGTTAGCCATTCTGCATGTATACCCAACTGCCACTCCTTGTGCAGGTACACGTTTTAAACCCGATGGTCCAAAACTATGACAATGTACACGTAGCTCACCAATTCGACTAAACCCAGTCGTTCGATTTCGTAGCACGTTATGCAAACCTAGATTAGCACGGAAGTGCAGAAACTCATCGACATCAATGAATCCAACCCAGCCACATGAGTCACGTGCACGGATCGCACAATGAGCAAAACCTGCTTCTTGTGTCTTAATCCAAGGCCAAAAGTGACGAGTTACGTTATAACCGGCTCCATATAGTGAACCGATTACTTCATCAATTGGATCCTCGCTATTGTTATCATAAATAAACCAACGCTGAACACCAATACGCCCATGGTACATGATCCATTCACGTAAGAAACGAGCTTGATTGCGCACCATAGTACACACGCACATTTCGTGTTTTTTCCTGACGATTGCGTGGGATGATTCCAGTAAGTAATCAGGTCGGGCAACCGAATCCAAAATGCCCCTTCCTTTGACCCGAATAGAAACTTTGATAGACTTATCATGAGAATTCAGTACACTCAATGGTGTTTTACACCGTACTATTTCTTGAGCAACAGATAATACAGCTTCTGATTTTAATATGAACTTAGGCTTCTTGAAATCCCAGCCGTAAACACATTCGTATCTCGATGGCACACCGAGTCTTTCTGGCCGTAGATTAAGACCTTTGACGAAGACAATTGTTGTATTATCTAAATTATCAATTACTGCTTCGTATACTAAAGACTCCCAACTGTACGCTGGACCCAGAGCAAGAGAGTTTTCACCGTCGGATTTAACGGAGAGAGTCGGGTTAAATCCATGTGGATGGGTTGGACACCGTACAAACTGGTCGATAGATTTAGTACCGTCATTTATCCAAGATGGTGGGAGTTTAAGGTGTGGTTCAGAAGAGGTCGGAGGAAAGTAAGTACAGTCTAGGTCGTGTATGGTTAATAAAGGAGATGAGGAAGGGTATTTTAGGAAGAGTAAAACTTGGTCAGGGAATATGACCGTTTCTTGGATTTGGATTACCTGAGTAATTGGAGATGCTTCTTTCTCGGCTTTGATTACTTCCGTGCCTGAATTTCTCCATGGTGATACGATAACTGGATGGAAATTGTCTGTGCAAATTTAAACTCTATTAAATTAGAATAACCAATATTTACGAGGAATAATTGAAACTTTTATTAAAAATTTAATTTTAACTCAAAAAAAAATACAAAATGAAAGAGATTTAACGTGAAAAATAAAGAACACAAAATTGATTAAAAAAACGAAAATCAACAATTTCTGGGTGAAATGGACAGTTAGATTTTGATACTGTTTAAATTGACAAAAATGTAAAAATAGGCAGGATGTAACCAGTTTCATCGTGCCCATTTTCAAATATTTTTTCTTATTTTTAATTTGCACAGGATTTATCCAGTTTCATCCTTGTTATTTTTTAAATTTAAGCTAGAATGAAACCAGTTTCATCCTTATTATTATTTTATTTTTTTTTACAATTTCACCCAAACTATTTTTTACTCGTCCATTAGAACGTGATTTAAAAATATTTGGACAAATGACCAATTTTCCGAATAAGGAAATATTAACGAGAACCCACCCATGTTTCGTAAATGTTTTTTTTTTCTTTCCTTAAACGGAGCCCAAGAACAAACACAATTGATTTTCATTAAAAAAAGTAAATAATAATTTTAGGGGAAATAATCCTTAATTGTTTTACGAAGAATGTTCTTGAAATGGAATTGCGGAAACAACATTTATAAACTCAAACAGTGAATTAATCAAAAATGATAATTACACTCTATAATTTTCAAAATGCAAGATGAATTAAGAAAAGGGTAAGCAAATGGAAACTGATGAATAAATCCAGTAAAACAGAGAAAAGGAATGGGGAGATTACTGTACCTCGAAAGAGTCTAAAAGAAGAGAAGGTAAATCCTGTGAAGAGAACACAAGAAATAACCACAAAGATTGTACAACTGAAGAATTTGCTCCATGATAAAACCTCTCTTTGTTTCCTCCGCTCCTTCATTAATTTATCAAAATCTTAACTTAAGATTTCTCCCTGTAGTAATTTCATAGACCTTCTTATTTTTCTTCTGGGTCTCAAAAACTAAGAGTTAGAGAGAATAGTTAGGAGGAAGAGAGATGGAGATAGTAGATTTTTCCTTTTCCTGGTGTCTGAAATTTCTGGATTTCCCTGTGTGTTTTCTGAATCAACCTGGGAGAGAAAGAGACTACCTGATGTTAAATTAGACCGGTGATGTCGGTTGATATACGGTTCTAATTCACATTTAAAATTTTGCTTCGAAATAAATTTTCTATTCATTTAAAAGATCTTTTATACAAATATAAAATTTCCCTTGTGTGCATATATTCTCGGAGTGTAAATGTATTATTTACTTTTGGTGCGTTATCAATCATGATCAGACATCAGTTATCTATCCACTTTAGGGTTTTCACAAAAGAGGCTATCGATCTAAAAATCCTATTTTGTACCTGTAACACACCGACTAAGAACCATATTTTGGGGACTACTCAGAAAAAGGAGGGGTCTACTTTGTGATAGGAATGTCTACCCTATACTTATAAGGGGTGTCTTAAAGTGTGGAAATGACTAACCTACCTTTCACCTATATATATAATCACCTCCTCCCAACACCACCGCCACCTATATATATAACCACCTCTACCCATCACCACCGGCGCTCACCACCACCAACCACCACCGACCACCACCACCACCAACCACCTCAAATCACCACCACCGCCATCTCTATATATATATATAGCTTAATTTAAATCATTAACAAAACAAAATCAAAATCAAAATTATAACAAACCCATTACTTTTCATTCGTTTTCCTTTGGAAAAATGAGAAGTTATCATCAAAATGAGTTGAAAATGGAAGTTGCAGATAAAAATTCGGGTAGGAATTATCTGAAAAACTTTGTCGAACTAGCCGAACTCAACTTTAATGGAGGTTTTTTCTTTCAGAGAAAAGTTCGGTTACGTCGCAATTTTTTTCTCCTAACCGAACTTTTTTCTGAAAACCTATATATTGAGTTCGGTTACGTCGCAAATTTTTTCATTTTATTTTCCCAGCCGAACTTTTAGTTCAGTTACGTCCCAATTTTTTTCTCCTAACCGAACTTTTCTCTGAAAGAAAAAACTACATTAAACCTGAGTTCGGCTACCTGTGTTTTTATAAACATTAACCGAACTACACTTGCAGAATGAGTTCGGCTACCTGTTCTTCAAGTGTAGGGTTTGTTATGAGAAAAAAATGCGAACTCATTCTGCAAATTGATTTCGGTTTCGTTAACAATTTGAAGAACAGGTAGCCGAACTCATTCTGCAAGTGTAGTTCGGTTAATGTTTCTAAAAACACAGGTAGCCGAACACAGCTTTAATGGAGTTTTTCCTTTCAGAGAAAAGTTCGGTTATGAGAAAAAAATTGCGACGTAACCGAACTAAAAGTTCAGCTGGGAAAATAAAATGAAAAAATTTGCGACGTAACCGAACTCAATATATAGGTTTTCAGAGAAAAGTTCGGTTAGGAGAAAAAATTTGCGACGTAACCGAACTAAAAGTTTGGTTAGGAAAAAAAAATTGCGACATAACCGAACTTTTCTCTGAAAGAAAAAACCTCCATTAAAGTTGAGTTCGGCTAGTTCGAAAAAGTCTTTCAGATAATTCCTAGCCGAACTTTTATCTGCAACTTCCATTTTTAACTCATTTTGATGATAACTTCTCATTTTTTCAAAGAAAAACGAATGAAAAGTAATGGGTTTGTTATAATTTTGATTTAGATTTTGTTTTGTTAATGATTTAAATTAAGCTATATATAGAGGTGGCGGTGGTGGTGATTTGAGGTGGTCGGTGGTGGTGGTGGTCGGTGGTGGTTGGTGGTGGTGAGCGGCGGTGGTGATGGGTAGAGGTGGTTATATATATAGGTGGTGGTGGTGTTGGGAGGAGGTGATTATATATAGGTGAAGGGTAGGTTAGTCATTTCCATACTTTAGGACACCCCTTATAAATATAGGGTAGACATTCCTATCACAAAGTAGTCCCCCACCATTTTTGAGTAGTCCCCAAAAAATGGTCTATAGTTACGTGTTTGCATTCTAAAGACCTGATGCAGTACGTTAACCCGGTCCTGCAAGCTTTGAATTATTAATGATGTCTTAGGATTTGGGGTAACCTTAGGCCCATTCCTATGCACAAGGTTAAAAAAATCTGTTTGACATATCTGGTGGTATGGCAAACGAGTTACGCCACTATGGAAAAACCACTGAGCGACAGAGTTTCCAGCGAAAGAAAGTAATAATATCGCCAATGCTATCATGAATATCGCTTGATATTAACTATAACGCCAATTGTTGACTTTCTAACGCCTAAAATATCGCAGTGTCTCTTATTCTCTCTCCTTCACACCTAGAAATCTACTTGCGACGAGTCATTTGACCGCACCTTTACTCCGTGTCACCTGATTTATTGTCCACGTGTTAGACCCAACGAGGCTATACGTGAGGGGGCGTGTTGAGATTATTAGTCCCACATTGTCTGGTTTAAGATCATGCGGTTTATAATCCTTAGGGCCACTCCATTCATTTCCAATTGGTTTTGAGTTGGATGCCCATATTCTAACAACATATTTTCGTGTTTTGGAACCTTCTCTAGTCGATCCCACCAATGTTTTCCGGTCATACTGAAGTACGATTCCAGTAATTGGCAAGAACAAATTGAAGATAGTCAACATACTGCTATTGTTCAGAGGATTCAACAATTATGTGGAACAAGCATTAACCTTGTCTCCATGACGTATGAAGTAATTCCTGAGTTCGAAGAAGAACAAGCTAAGAGAATGCTACAACTAACTCTTAAAAGGATTGTGTTATACAACCCTATTTATGAAAAGGGTGTCTGGTATTACGGTGAAAGACTACTTCTTCGGTTCCTAGAAATCAACTAATCTTAAATCATCACCAAAACAATACAAAAAAATTGTTTTATTTATTTTTTAAAAAAATCTCAACCCAGAATCGGTATACGTTCATGCACTCATAAACCGATTCTAAGAATCGGCGTATAAAACTTAAAACATAGACCGGTTGTAAAATTCAAGAATTTTTCTGTAATTTTTTTTTCTAGAATCGGTTTACATAAATGCCCTGGTCAACCGACTGTAAATCTGGGCGTTTTTTCGACTGTTTTTCTCATAACTTCTTCATCCGATGTCAAAACGACCTCATTCTTTTTGCATTCAACTCGTATTTTCATACTCTATAATATACGAAGATAAAATTTTTGGGATTTATGCAAAAATTCAAACATGGTTAATGAATCGGTTTATGTGGACATTTACATGAACCGTTTATAGGCTTCACAGTTAAGAAATAAAAAAGTATATAATCGGTTTACGTGAACACTCACATAATTCGATTCTAGCAAACAAAAAAAACATACAGAAAACTGGGTATTCATCCATACCAGAATCAGGCGTGACATGCATGAACATCAACCGATTCTGGTTAAATGTTCTTCTACCAGAAAACACATACAGATAATCGGTTGACGTGGTCATGAACATAGACCGATCATCATAGGAATCAGTTAATATGAACATGGACGTCGACCGGTTATGGTTAAACACAGAGACCCAAGATTGTTTGTAATTTTCAATTTTAAATGGATAAATAAATCACAAGTATAATTAAGAGTTTTGGGTTGCAATCGACGATGTTTAGTTTGATCTTTTTTTTTTAAAGGGATGATGAAATTTTCTTTAAATCGATCAATGTGGTTAGAATCGATTGATGAAGTTAGGTTCTAATTTTAGTTTGTGAGGGAAATGATTTGAATGAGTTTTAGTTTTGAAAGAATTTAAATAGGTGTAAAATCTAAAAGAATTTTACTAATGAGGGTAATTTAGTACTTTTTCCTAGTTTAGACACCCCTTATCTCCTTAGTCTATGTGGGTAAAGAAATCTATAGGCCTCAAACTAGGGAGGCATCACAACTAACAAAGTAAAATAATTAAAATGAAGAGTGAAAAGAAACCTAGCATTTTTAGGGGCCACTCAAAAGGAATTAGGGGCCAGCAATAAAACAAAATAGGGTCACCCAAACGTAAATTGAAGCCAGCCCTTATCTCGCGTAATTCGTAATGGAAAAATTGCCCTTACATAATTGGTAGATAATATAAGATATTTATCTACCGATTGCATTCGGTAGCTAAAAAAACAATTCCGTCTGATTGTAGTCGCTGTAGTATTTGGAGGAAATTTGTTTCATTTTTCTTCATTTGTTGTCATTTTTGAGTTAAAGAGAAGGAAAAAAGGAAAAAAGGAAAAACCCATTTTTTAAAAAATAATCAACAAAAATAGATGCATATGAAGAAGAAGGTGAGAATCATCGTGAAGAACATAATGTTGAAGACGATTTGGGGTATATGTTGAATAATCCAAACTTTTATGGAGAGGAAATCCTAGACGACGCTTTCATGGAAGAAACGGAGAATCACCCGAGATAGAAACTAATGATGCATCAAATATACAGGTATTGTGTTAAGAAACTCAACTACCCACTTTGAATGTGTTTGTATGCGTTTGAAAACAAAAAAAAACTCGATTAATGCATGCATTGAATGCCATGAACTACCCAGAATCGGTAGATAATATATATATATATATACATATTGACCGAATATAACATACTGAGTACCAAATATCTACATTCAGTAGTTCCAAGAAAGTCAATTACTATCGAACATGCGAAAACCCCCAAATTGATTTTCCAAAATATTTACATTCGGTAGTTATGTAGAGTATATTTACTATCGAATTGCCCCAAAAATGAATTCCTCCAAAATTATAAAACTCAGTATTCTTATCTTTTACATTCGGTAGTATTTTAAATATATCTAACTACCGAATATATCATTGGCCCCAAAATAAAATTTTCGCAAACTTGTAAAATTGTAATTCTTCTTCTTTGAAATTCAGAAGTCCACTAATTATGTTTGTTCCCGATTATTTATATTCGGATGCATAACCATATATATGTCTTCCGACTATGTATGTTTTTGAACTCAGGAGACAGTCCAATTTTTTTATTGAACTCGGTCGTATGGGCCACACAATATATTACCGATTGTTTCACAATCGGTAAGACAATTTAGTACTTCTTCTCCGATTGTGGGACAATCGGTAGCGCAACTTAATACATGGCTTCGGATTATTAGAGTAAAACTTGTTGCTTCCTTTTGCAGGCCGTTGTAGCGTTTGTTGATGATTTCTATTTGAGACCTGATATTTACCTACACTATGCAAACGATTTGGTATACTCATTACTATTATTTTTATTTATTTTTTCAAATTATGTATGTTAAATGCTTATACTTATGATATTTGTTTTGTTATATGCGCGTTTAGTCATTTGCAAGTAAGGCGGAGGCAAGGAATGGCTTATCAACAAGGTAAAACAGAAGATGTGTGTGGTAGTTCAAAACAATCATGTGGATGAAACTCGATTTGAAATGATTTGTGAGCGAGGTGGGAAGCGAAAGATTCACGAGGGAAAGTATAGTAAGTACGTAAGGAAGACGAATAGGAAATGCCGAAGCAATACAAAGAAGATAAGATGCTCATTTAAGGTTGTCTTCTATAAGCCTGGTGGTAGGGAAGGTAAAGAAAGGAAAATGTATAAAATTGATAATGGTTGTCACAACCACGATGATCCGGATATTCTAATTGGACATGTAATGGTTGCAAAGCTAAAACCAAATGAACTGGAGACTGTGAGGTCTATGCGGATCCAAGAAGCTAGTGTGATCTTAAGTAAAATAAAGGCGGACGACCCCGACAACTTGTCTTCTTTGTCTACAATTAAGTCGGCCCTAGCTATGATCAAAAGGACGGAATGGGATGGTAGGACGGTCAAGCAACAATCAGACTGGTTAGAGGTGTTACACGACTACACGTTGAGAAGGGAAGAAAAGGATGGTAAAGTGGTTCGTATTTTCTTGGCACATCCCGAAATGATCCAGTTGGCTCAATGCTTTCATCAAATTTTGTTGATAGATGCTACTTATAAGACAAACAAATATAACATGTCGTTGTTGAACATTGCTTGTCACACTTCGGACAAAAACACGTTTACGGTTGCATGGGGTTTAATGGATCATGAGAACAATGTGAGTTTCATTTGGATGTTGGTGAAAAGACGAGAGTACCCAGATATACCTCAATCTAAAACTTTTCCACCTATAAGTCCTTTCTACGAAAGTGATTTTCTATGGACTGAGTCGAGATAATACACCAAATCGGTTCACACTTCGTGTGATCGTCTATGGATACGAAATAGAGACAATACGACAACAAGATAACTTCTGTGATTGACTATGGATACAGGATCGAGACAATACAACAACGAAATATGTTTACTTGATAAGAGGTTCGGACTTAACCAAACATCATAGGATTACTATCAAGTAAATAGGAATTAACCTTTGTGTAATTTACTTTAAATTATAATAACAATAATTATAATTGTGGAAAATAAAAGTAAATGACACAGCAAGATTTTGTTAACGAGGAAACCGCAAATGCAGAAAAATCCCGGGACCTTGTCCAGAATTGAATACTCTCAGGATTAAGCCGCTATACAAAATAAAACCAACTTCGTATAGTTGAGACCAAGCAACTAAACCTATAGTTCACCTAGTTCCGTCTGTATTACCACGCCTCCCACCTGTAATAAGTCACGTACTTGGAACAATTCCTTTGGTTCGTATTCCAAACAGTAAAGGAACAACAAATCTGTTTGGTATCAACTATTTTCAACCAAGTGATGTGAGTTCGACAAAATGCTCTTCTGTTTATCTCAATAAACTCCTTTGTCAGGTTCTTAGATCTATCTTATCAACAACTATCAAAGTAATTGTTAAGATTTTATAATCAATACTTTTAATCACTGATGTGATCTCAATATTGTTGTAGTAAAAGGTTCGTTGAGGCTTGTGAAAGCAAAAGATTCTAGACTTAATAAAACTTAAAAGTAAAGAAAACTTAGATCAAAATTTGATTTCAAAATATTAGAAAATAACCAAGACAGTAGAATCCACTATTACACATGAATGAATGATGTCAAATATTTCATAACTCTAATTAGCCTTTTAATCCTTTATTTCTTAATTCACAAATAATCAAACATATCCCCTAAGCATAGATTATCTAAACAAAGCATAACCTATCTAATTGAATCACAACTACTGAAGAAAATTATGTAAACTTTTAAGAACTCTGTAAAAGCAGTGATTGAGTGAATTATAATTAAATATTAGAGAAAATGAAATAGTTACCCATTATTCATGTGTGAATAGCTTCATCCATTGTATTGGTTACGCGATAATTTAGCCTCTCATCATGTTGGAAACACGCTCAAAAATCATTTTTATTGCTCAAGGGGTTTACAAATGATGAATATGGGAGAAAATGAATAAAACCGGGTTTGTAACAATTATTTTAGTTACAAACCAAACTGTTACAAAGAACGATAGAAATGATAACTGCCACAGACACTGTAGCTCCATGACCCCCGCTTCTGTATCGTTCTCACTGTTGGAAAACGACTGTCTTGGATGGTATGTTCTTCGTGTTCTTCAGATATGCAGCAACAGAAAAGAATTTTCCTGCAACTTGATTTTTCGACTCTGTGATCTCCCAAACTCTCCGTCCCCGTTCTCTGACCTCCGAACACTCTTTATATATTCCACAGAGCCTAAGAATCGTTGTCATAACTCCAGGATAATTCTCAGTAATTCTGCCAGACACGGAATAATATTATTTCTCTTTTCTGCTCCTGTATGCGTTATACAACTGCAAAATCTCCTTAGTATCTCTGTCACGATCCAAATGGTTGGTAGAATCTTCCTAGCATGCGCAAACTCTCTCCATCTCATGCGAATCCTGTGAATATCTCCTCCCTTGCACACGCACGTCTGTTTTCTTCCCACCGAGAATCTAGCCAATTTGAACCGAAAATATCAACCATACCACGCTTGTTAACACCAGAGGAACAAACCAATCAATCTGAGCCGTTGAGTCTCACTGAGTTGCGTAAAAACTCCAACCCTAATTTAGCTAGCTTTACTCCCTGATTTCTTCTAACTCGAGTTCTAGCCAAAATCCATCGAACCACAGACCCAAAACAATCTTGTTATGCTCAAAGGAAGATACCCAAACAATTCCAGCTCTTTAGTCTCGCTGAAACAAGCTCAAATTCGCAACCCTAGTTCTGCCATTGAAACCAAATATTTCCCGCCAAAACATAATTTTTGAAATAAAGAAGATGGTTAGCCCTTATCCAACGTCCTGGGGGCCGAATAACAAATGGGTGCTATGGACAAATGGGCTACACATAGACGTGGGTGACACGTAGCAAAAGTGGGGGTCCGTATAGAAAATGTCCTCGGGGGTGCTCTGAGCAACTTTTCGAGCCGAATTTTCCAACAATATTTATTTCCAAAAAATACCTACAAACACACAAAGCACCATAATAAGGACGAAAATGAGTACTAACAATACGAAACATTGAGGACAAATTAGACACATAAATGCGTCTATGAAATACCCCCAAACTTATTATTTGCTAGTCCTCGAGCAAAACTAATAAAAAATAAAACCGAGTTAATCTCGGGAGGGTTTACCAGAGGTGTACCCACAAAACCATGATTTCTAATTGGTCAAAAGTATCCAAAGAGCTATGAGGACATACAAATTCTCAACCTATCTCCAAGTAATTAGAATGCCAGAGAAATTAAAGGTGCCAACTCTAAAGATGACTAAAGAAATGGAGAGACACATACGCAACACTGCTAGATAAAGAGATATCCGCTACACATCTAGATAAACATTGTAAGATGCGTCCGTTGATTTACAGTTGGATAAGATTAGGAGAGAGATAAAGATGAGAGGGACATCTGCTACACAGCTGGACTAATTACGTGTGATGAGTTAAACCAGTGCTAGAAAGATCTTGTGTCAGATTGAAAGCGGACTAACAAAGCAACCAAATGTATCTTTCTTCGACTCTCTCATAGTGCTCAGTAGAAACAACGTCTTCTGCGGTCTTCAACTGTTGATGATAAACTATCGAACCTCATAGAACCTTGACAATTAACTCTTCTCTTCGATTTCTTGCTTGACTTAAAAATTTCTACTTCCCTATGGCCTTATTGAACAAAAAACTAATTATAGAACAAAAAGAACGTAATGATTTATTTTTTTTCATTTTTTTTCTATTTTCTTTTTTTTTCATTTTTTTTCATTCATTTTTTTTTTCAAAAGTTACAAGACAAAAATTTACATGACCATGAGAGAAGGACTTTAAAACTTGGATCTTCGCAACTTGTGATGTCTTGATATCATCAATTCCAACAACTTATATCATTTGCTCTTATAACTTCTTGTAACTAAGTCTTCAACTTTGATTTTTGAATTATTCTTTTCTATTGTTGCTTCTAAACCTTAAACGTATTCAACTTTCTTCATAGATTTTGATGTCTCTTCGCTTGTTGATGATGATAAGTTTCTACTGAGAGAGAGTCGTAATCCAGTAACTAAGACTACATTAAGAGGTTGCTTTGATTTTCTGGCATTTCCTGACCTACTTGTCTTTCCATCATGGATGGTTAGGTCCATCACGGTTACCCTCTAAAAGGAACAAGTTCTCTCCTGAATTTCAAGGATCTCAATGTCTTTTTCTCTAATGTCTCAAAAGGTTGTTATCCCTAGCATTCCAATTTCTATCTTTTCGGGTGAGAAACAATATGTAAACTTAGCTAACCGGATACCATGTGACGCTAGAAGTTTCAAAAGTGCAACTAAAAAGTTCTTCCCCACCCCCAAACTTAAATCTAACATTGTCCTCAATGTTTCTAATGAAATAGCAATACCAAAAGTAAAATAACACGAGGAGAAGTTGGAAAGATAGTACCTGGGTGAAGAGAGAGAAAATCAAAAACTAATATACAACATACAATCGCCTCGATGGTCAATCAAGGGTAAGCAGGGTCCTCCAGAGGGACCTCCTCAATATCACCTATAGTAAAGGGATATAAAAAGGGTTTCAACCGCTGACCGTTAACCTTTGAAGAACTACTACCATCCGGTGTCTCGATCTCAACAGCTCCATGAGGAAAAACAGTACGAACCACAAAAGGACCGGTCCACCGAGAGTGTAACTTCCCGGGGAATAGATGCAAACGAGTATCATACAGAAGAACTTTTTGACCTGGATAAAATGACTTTCTTAAGATATTTCTATCATGCAAAAGTTTCATTTTGTTCTTATACTCCTTAGCACTATCGTATGCATCTCTACGAATCTCTTCCAACTCATTGAGCTGGAGTTTCCTATGGGATCCTGCCTTGTCAAGTGAAAAATTTAGCTGCTTAACAGCACAATAAGCTCTATGTTCTAACTCAACAGGTAAATGACATGCCTTGCCATACACAAGCCGATAAGGCGACATTCCAATGGGGGTCTTAAACGCAGTACGATAAGCCCATAAGGCATCAGTAAGCCTAGACGACCAGTGTTTCCGATTAGGATTAACTGTTTTCTCTAATATACATTTTATCTCCCTATTGGAAACCTCTACCTGACCACTAGTCTGTGGATGATACGGGGTAGCTACCTTATGTGTAATACCATATTTCTTCATCAGAAGCCTAAATGTCCCATTACAAAAGTGCGACCCTCCATCACTAATTATAGCTCGCGGTGTACCAAAACGTGTAAGTATATTATTTTTCAAGAACTCAATCACAACCCTATGGTCATTGGTTTTACACGCAACCGCCTCAATCCACTTATATACATATTCTACGGCGACAAGGATGTAAAGGTTACCAAAAGAATTAGGAAACGGACCCATAAAGTCAATACCCCACACATCAAAGACCTCAACAATTAAAATCGGGTTCAAGGGCATCATATTCCTACGGAAATGGTTCCTAATTCCTGGCAACGTTCACAAGTAACACAGTAACTATGGGAGTCCTTAAACAACGAAGGCCAATAGAATCCACACTGCAATATCTTAGCAGCAGTTTTCTTAGCACTAAGTGACCCCCACAAGCATGATCATGACAAAAGGAAATAATACTGGACTGGTCAATCTCAGGTATACATTTTCTAATAATCTGGTCTGGACAATACTTAAACAAATAAGGATCATCCCAAAAGAAGTGCTTAACCTCGGCTAAAAACCTAGAACGATCTTGTTTACCCCAATGTTAGGGCATTCGAACAGTAACAAGATAGTTCACGATATTCACATACCCAGGTAATTGGGTAACAAAGAAAAGTTGTTCATCAGGAAAACTATCCCTTATAGGAAGGGAATCATCAGGGGAATCAACAACTAGCCTAGACAAGTGGTCTGCTACTACATTTTTGGCACCCTTTTTGTCTCTAATGTCTGGAGAGAACTCTTGCAACAAAAGGATCCACCTAATCAATCTAGGTTTTGTATCCTTCTTAGACAAAAGATATTTCAAAGCAGCATGATCAGTATATATGACGATCTTAGAACCTAAGAGATAAGGTCTAAACTTGTCTAAGGCAAACACAATGGCTAACAGTTCCTTCTCGGTAGTGGTATAGTTCAACTTGGAATCATTCAGAGTTTTTCTAGCATAGTAAATCACATGAAGTAATTTGTTTTCTCGCTGACCTAGCACAACACCAATAGCATAATCTGAAGCATCACACATGATCTCAAAGGGTAGGTTCCAGTTGGGTGCCTGGACTATGGGGGCGGTAGTGAGTAAAGTCTTAAGCTTCTCAAAAGCCTCTAAACAAGCATCATCAAAGACAAACTTAACATCTTTTGCAAGCAAATTGCAAAGAGGTCTAGAAATCAAGCTAAAATCCTTAATGAATCGACGATAAAAACCTGCATGCCCTAAGAATGACCTAATATCTCTTACGGTTTTTGGGACCTGTAAAATCTTGATAAGGTCAACTTTGTCTTTATCTACCTCTATACCCTTAGAAGATACGATATTCCCTAAAACAATTCCTGATCGAACCATGAAATGACATTTCTCCCAATTAAGCACTAGATTCTTTTCCTTACACCTAGTCAACACTAATGACAAATGATGCAAGCACTCATCGAAAGACGAACCAAACACTGAAAAATCATCCATAAAGACCTCTAAAAACTTTTCTACCATGTCGGAAAATATGCTCATCATGCAACGCTGAAAATTCGCAGGGGCGTTACATAGCCCGAAAGGCATGCGTCTATACGCAAAGGTACCAAAGGGACAGGTAAAAGTAGTTTTTTCTTGGTCTTATGGGGCAATAACGATCTGATTGTAGCCTGAGTAGCCATCTAAAAAATAGTAATGACTATGTCCAGCTAATCTCTCTAGAATTTGGTCGATAAAGGGAAGGGGAAAGTGGTCCTTCCTAGTGACCTTGTTCAATTTCCTATAGTCAATACAGACACGCCAACCCGTGGTCACTAACGGGGCTGACCCACTTACTGTCTGAAATGGGGTAGATAATACCTGCATCTAACAGCTTAAGAACCTCGGTTCGAACTACTTCTTTCATATTAGGGTTTAGTCTTCGTTGCATCTCCCTAGAAGGTTTGGTATCTTCATCTAAATAGATCTGATGCATACAAACAGTAGGACTTATACCCTTAATGTCTGCTATAGTCCACCCTAAAGCTTCCTTGTTGTTTTGAAGGACGGTCACTAGCCTACTTTCCTAATCACTATCCAAGTCGGATGCTATAATCACAGGTAAAGTCTCAGACGGGCCTAAAAACACATACTTCAGGGTATCTGGCAATAGTTTTAGGTCCAACTTAGGATGCTCTTCTAACGGAGGAACTAGGGTAGACTTATAAATTGGTAGTGGTTCGAACTTAGATTTCCATCCATTACTAGTGTCTAACAAAGGAGTTGAATCTAACAAAGCATTCACCTCATTAATCACATTATCATCATCATCAAAATCAATCCCAAAGTGAGCTAGGCATTTCTCTAATGGATCATCTATCAACATGTTTGGTAATGATTCCTCGACTAATGTTCCTATCATGTTCACTTATTCTATGATCGAATCATCCAGTTCAGAGGGAAACTTACTAATATGAAATACATTCATCTCAATAGTCATATTACCAAAAGACAAATTCATAATACCAGTTCGACAATTAATGATCGCATTAGATGTTGATAAAAATGGGCGACCTAAAATCACTGGTATCTGGTTCTCTTGGTCAGGGACAGGTTGGGTATCTAGGATAACAAAATCCACTGGATAAATAAACTTGTCGACCTCAATAAGAACATGCTCGATCACACCACGAGGAATTTTAACGGACCTATCAGCTAACTGAAGTGTCATCTGGGTAGGTTTCATCTCACCAAGTCCTAGCTTAAGGTACACATGGTATGGGAGTAGGTTCACACTGGCTCCTAAGTCAAGCAACACTTTCTCAACACGGTATTTACCTATTGTGCAAGAAATGGTAGGGGACCCTGGGTCTTTATACTTAGGAGTAGTGGTATTCTGAATAATGGAACTCACGTGACTAGCTAGGAAGGCTTTCTTTTGGACACTAAGCTTACGCTTTCGTGTACACAAGTCCTTAAGAAACTTGGCATAAGCGGGAATCTTCTTAATCGCATCTAATAATGGGAGGTTGATAGTAACCTGCTTAAAAACCTCCAATATATCATTAAATTTGGACTCCCTCTTAGTTGGAACTAGCAGCTGTGGGAATGGGGCTCTGGGAACAAAGCCGGACTCATTAGGACCCTCATTGGTCTCTTTAGAGACTCTATCAGTCTCCTCATTTTCTGGATGAGAAGGGTGAACTACAACATGTTCACCATCAGGCATGGCAACCTTATTGTCGACTTTCTTTCCACTCCTAAGGGTTGTAATAGAATTCACGTGATTGTACGATTTCTCTCCTTTTGGATTAGGATCAATATGACTAGGGAACCTTCCATCTTCTCTCTCAGTAAGGAACTTAGCTATTTGGCCGACTTGAAGTTCTAATTTAGCAAGAGACTAGGAATTATTCTTAAAATTCTGCTTGGTTTCCTCTTGAAAATTAACCTGGCTCTTTACTAACATTTCCTGACTTTGTGATAGCATATCCTGGCTCTTTTTTAGTATACTAAGACATTCCTCTAAGCTAGTCATTTTATTCTCAGAATGGTTCTGGAACTGGGCTTGACCTGAAGAATTCTTATTATAACCAAAACCTTGGGGAGGATGAGAATAACTAGGTTGACCTTGATTCTGGCTTTTAGACCAAGAGAAATTAGGGTGGTTTCTTCAACAAGGGTTGTAGGTCTCTGAGTATGGGTCAAACTTCTGACGGTTTTCAAACCTAGAGTTGTTATAGACAGCATGGCCTTGTTCTTCACTAACCCGACCTTCCAAAAATGAGTTATCGGGTTCTACTCCACGACTAGAGACTTGAGAGGCTCTAATTCTATCATTAGGTTCAACAAGGGACCTATTTTTAGATTGAACCATTTCCAAAGCTTCTAACCTTCTAGATAAAGAAGCAAACTTAGCATCTGACCCGGAGCTTGTATCTACCATATTGGTGCTACTTCTATTAACCAAGAGTCTTTTAGGGGGTTCAACACAAGACTCCCACTGTTGGAATTTCTCAGCAACAACTCCTAAGAAGGTAAAGGCATCCTCAGCACTTTTACTAGTGAACTCACCAGCGCACATAGACTCGACCATGGATTTGGTCGAATAGTCTAAACCATCATAAATAATCTCTAAAAGTTTCATCTTATCAAATCCATGGTGAGGACACTGGGATAGGAGATCATTGAATCTCTCTAAAAACCTATAAAGAGACTCTCCCTCTTGTTGCACACTAGCACTAATTTTCTTCCTAACAGCTGCAGTTTTATGCTTAGGGTAGAATTTCATATAGAAAGCAGCAATAAGTTTCTGCCATGTTTCAATGGATTCAGATGGTAGGTTGTTTAGCCAGGTCTTGGCTTTATCTTTCAAGGAAAAGGGGAACATCTTAAGTTTCAAAACTTCATCAGTAAGGTCTTTTATTCTAACTGTCCCACAAATTTCCTCAAAGTCCCTAATATGAAAATAAGGGTTCTCATCATCTTTTCCTAAGAATATAGGGATCATCTGAATAATACTAGGTTTTATCTCGAAATTAGCCGTATTGGCTGGCAATTTAATGCACGAAGCTCGGTTGGTCCTAGTTGGGAACATGTAATCTTTCAAAGTTGCCATCGCTGGCACAGCTGAAGTACTAGGGGTACTTTCCTCACGAAGAGACAGATTTTCAAAACTGAAGTTTCCAAAAATAGGGCTCTCAAAAGAAGAGTCTTCGATCTCTCTATCTTCACAAGAAGAACTACTAGGTTTTTCACTAATAAAACGACCTAGAGTGTCTCTTTTCCAAGTCCGTTCTCTAATGACCTCGGTCATACACAAAAAAAAAAACAAAAAAAAAAAGAAAAAGAGAAAAAAAATCCTAAAAGGAAGGGAAGTTCTATGCAAACACAAACAAGGCTGACTCTACCACAACAAACCTACTGATTTCTAGCAAACAAAAAGCATGATGGCTCAAATTAGATTGTTTCTAGACCAGCTTCTAATCCTTCGAAAGGGAATTCGTTAAAATTTAAGCAAACCCCTCTGGAATCAATCCGAGTCAAAGTAAGTTGAATCGAGACGAGGGAAGCTCAGTGGAGCTTTGATACCCAAGGTCTCACCGGTATTACAAGGCGGCGCAGTCACGCATTCAACTCACAGAACCATCATGAACTTCGAAGTATGCTAAAAAGAGTAACCAATATTTTTTGAATGACTTTCCTATTAAGCTCGTTACCCTATCGGTCTCGTTCTATTCCAAATTTTAAAGCTTAGGTTCGCGTTAAGTATCGTTTTCCTAAGGCGGGAAAGAAGAGAACGGTGATGAAATCCGAACCCTTATCTTGTATGGCCAGTCCTTGCTCTTTACTAGGAAATTAAAGCAGCCGTTTCCAGTTCCTCGACATATATTCAAACGAAGGAAGACAGTAACTCGCTGACAGGGGATTCACAAGTGTTTCGACAAAGTTACCTCCCGTTACAGACGGGGGATGAACCGTTGTAGTCGACTCGGGACACCGACTCCGATGTCAGTGTACGAACCCAAGGGGCCGAGACGATATCGTAATTGTCGTCCTTCTCTGCACACAATTTATATTTAAACTACCCTTCCGTAGGGTTTAAAAATAATGTCCCAAATTTTAAAGTCCAAAGTCCAAAAATAAAGTGCAAAAGAAAAGGAAAGTCTAAAAAAAAATAAAAATGTCTCTCTTTTTTTTTCCTCTCTTTTTTTATATAAAAAAAAATTTCTTCTTTCGATCCTTTCGCTTTGCATGTTAATCCAAGTCTTTAAGTGTTCACCAAAAGCTTTGGAAAAATTTTCTTTCGCTCCAAATTTCAAATTATGTAAGGAATAGACAAAAACCCAAAAACGTAAAGAAGAACAAAAAAAAATAAAAAAGAAGAAAAAAACCTAAAAAAGAAGAAAAAAAATCTAAAAACTCTAGCCTAAAGACAAGCCCGCGTCGGCGGCGCCAAATTTTGATGTGATCTCAATATTGTTGTAGTAAAAGGTTCGTTGAGGCTTCTGAAAGCAAAAGATTCTAGACTTAATAAAACTTAAAAGTAAAGAAAACTTAGATCAAAATTTGATTTCAAGATATTAGAAAATAACCAAGACACTAGAATCCACTATTACACATGAATGAATGATGTCAAATATTTCATAACTCTAATTAGCCTTTTAATCCTTTATTTCTTAATTCACAAATAATCAAACATATTCTCAAATATTAATTGTATCCCCTAAGCGTAGATTATCTAACCAAAGCATAACCTATCTAATTGAATCACAACTAATGAAGAAAATTATGTAAACTTTTAAGAAATATGCAAAAGCAGTGATTGAGTGAATTATAATTAAATATTAGAGAAAATGAAATAGTTACCCATTATTCATGTGTGAATAGCTTCATCCATTGCCTTGGTTACGCGAGAATTTAGCCTCTCATCATGTTGGAAACACGCTCAAAAATCATTTTTATTGCTCAAGGGGTTTACAAATGATGAATATGGGAGAAAATGAATAAAACCGGTTTGTAACAATTATTTTAGTTACAAACCGAACTGTTACAAATAACGATAGAAATGATAACTGTCACAAACACTGTAGCTCTACGACCCCCGCTTCTGTGTCGTTCTCACTGTTGGAAAACGACTGTCTTGGATGGTCTGTTCTTCGTGTTCTTCAGATATGCAACATCAGAAAAGAATTTTCCTGCAAATTGATTTTTCGACTCTGTGATGCTCTGTGATCTCCCAAACTCTCCATCCCCGTTCTCTGACCTCCGAACACTCTTTATATATTCCACAGAGCCTAAGAATTGTTGTCATAACTCCAGGATAATTCTCAATAATTCTGCCAGACACGGAATAATATTCTTTCCCTTTTCTGCTCCTGCATGCGTTATACAGCTGCAAAATCTCCTTAGTTATCTCTGTCACGATCCAAATGGTTGGTAGAATCTTCCTAGCATGCGCAAACTCTCTCCAACTCATGCGAATCCCGTGAATATCTCCTCCCTTGCACACGCACGTCTGTTTTCTTCCCACCGAGAATCTAGCCAATTTGAACCGAAAATATCAACCATACCACGCCTGTTAACACCAGAGGAAAAAAACCAATCAATCTGAGCCGTTGAGTCTCACTGAGTTGCGTAAAAACTCCAACCCTAATTTAGCCAGCTTTACTCCCTGATTTCTTCTAACTCGAGTTCTAGCCAAAAACCATCAAACCATAGACCCACAAAAATCCTGTTAGGCTCAAAGGAAGATACCCAAACAATTCCAGCTCTTTAGTCTCGCTGAAAAAAGCTCAAATTCGCAACCCTAGTTCTGCCATTGAAACCAAATATTTCCCGCCAAAACATAATTTTTGAAATGAAGAAGATGGTTAGCCCTTATCCAACGTCCTGGGTGCCGAATAACAAATGGGTGTTGTGGAAAAATGGGCTACACATAGCCGTGGGTGACACATAGCAAAAGTGGGGGTCCGTATAGCAAATGCCCTCGGGTGTGCTCCGAGCAACTTTTCGAGCCGAATTTTCCAACAATATTTATTTCCAAAAAATACCTACAAACACACAAAACACCATAATAAGGACGAAAATGAGCACTAACAATACGAAACATTGAGGACAAATTAGACACATAAATGCGTCTATCAATCACAAAGAAACGTATTGATGCTGATCTACACAACTAATCAATCTAATATACCACAAGGATAAACCAATTATAGTTGGATCCTCTTTTAGCGGAACAAGTATTGTGCACACCAAATATTATGAAGCCAAATCAGAAATCTTCAAAGTCTCCTTTGTCTTTAAATCTTCTTAGATCTTAAATAAACACCTGCACATAATCAACTTGAATCTCTTGTGATCAATCAAGCACAGAACGGAGTCTGTCAACAATGAATTATCACAAGACGTCTTTAGATCTACAAACAGTCTAAAGATCCCCGTCGAAACTTCGATCTAGTTTGAGTGAATCTTATATCAGTAGAGAAGATTCTCAAGCATAAATAAACTAGGTGCAATCAAAGTTCAACCACCGTTAGTCAATCAAATCAATCCAAAACAAAAGATAAACCGCAATTATTTAATTTCCCACCAACGGTACTAACAGAGCTTCTCAATCCCAAAGAAGTCTTTAAAGCGAGTGGTCGTAAGAGATTTCGCCTAATTAGGTTACTTTCCTCTCCGAATAGGCGGCTCCACCAGTAACAACACAACTGAGGTAGTTTTGCTGGCTCTGAGGATTAGTTTGCTAGAAATTCAAACTTTGATATTTATAGACCAAGGAAGTTTAGACACCAAGGAATTTCCATAATCGAAAATATTCTCAACATATGCAATATATTCCAAATTCGGTTTCCATAATTCCTGGAAATGCTTTGTCCAAACATTGACCGAAAATCTCTTGGAAAATCTCCATTTAGTAAATGCATATTACTAATTTTCATTTTTCCAAAAATAAAATTAGAAACCTAAATTAAAAGATTCTTAACTTATTTTTCGATCCTGGGATTTTTCCTTTAGCTATTAAGGAATATCTTTGAACAATTAAAGATAAGTGTTACTGCACATGTTCAAAGTATGTCGACATCATTACTTTGTAAGTCCTCTTTCATACTTACAATCTTGAAACCGATTTTCCACACTTCCAAAAAAGTTTAGAATTGGTTCATCTGACTTTCAAGAACTATGTGATTGATTAAGAACACTCAATCACAAATCATGGGTTTCATGGTTCTACCAAAACAAGTTTCGGTTCTACCTCCATGTGAGTATTGTGCATAGTCACACTAGCTTTCCAAAAATTCAGTTGAATAGGTACTAGGATCGGTTCCCCACATACTTATGGTAACTACTTGTATTTGTTGCACATGTCCATAGGATCGGTTCCCCTTTCACTAAAAACTTGTTGCACATGTTCATAGGATGGGTTCCCCTTTCTACTAAAAACTTGTTGCACCTCATTCAAGGATCGATTCCCCTCTTGTGATCGGTTGCACCTCTTCATAGGATCGGTTCCCCTTTGCTTAGAGTTGGTCATACCAATAACACTAAATCGATCATACCATCTCAGGTGATTACTTAAGATCGGTTTCACTGATAAAAGTCATACCAATACATAAGTCAGGCCTTTGTGAATAGTTTTACCAAGAACATAAACAAGTCATGAACGGTTATACTAATCACATATATTGGTAGTTCAAAAGATATGCAATGAATAACAATACCAATAAATCCTAGTGATTTCTCTTTCGATTCACAAAACAAGTTCATGAATTTACCTCCTTTAAACAAATGTAAAACATTGTTTCCTAGGATGAAATCTTCACCTTATACCCATATATAATCACAATAGCATTCAAACGATTATGTTGGTGTCTTATATACAAAGTTTAATGGTTAAGCAATAAACCTCGTATTGTATTCCTTAATACTACGTCTAACTAGAGTATAATCATTTATGTTTCATAGTTTTGTTTTCAATATGCACGACTTGAAAGATACGTTAGAGAATGAAACAGTTCAAGTCAAATATCACTAACCTCAAGTAGAAGGATGATGTTATCGTTGTAGCTCCTTACTTCTTCACTTATTCAATTCTTTGCAATACTTGTAATGTCTCATATCCTAATACTTTCAAGCTAACCTATACGAAGTTGACTCTAGTACATAATCAAGCGACTCTTAAAATGAGTTTTGATTCACTAAAATATGACAACCAAACTTGACATACCAACGCATGGTGGGTTCAACCGATCTATGCTCTAACAATCTCCCCTTGTGTCAATTTTAGTGACAAAACTCTTACATCATATGGATAAACAAATGACAAGAATCCATTACACATACGCTTGATTCCCGAATTCAACAACACAATAACCTGTATACATTCAATCCTTAAATGTCGTTGTTGACATTATAATAACAAAGAGTATTACTCCCCCTAAAGGTAAGATAGGTAGATTTTATCAATCAGCACGCCTTTGTTATTCCCTTTGTAATGATATGTTACTCCCCCTTAGTCTATGCTTTCACTCTTTCGTTAGATAAACGTTTAAGCACAATTGTCCTTTCCTTTAGTGATACCATTCAATATAAATCAATACTGTTAGAGCATAGATCGGTCGACCTCGCATGCGTTGCTATCTCAAGCATGTTTGTCAATGTTAGTGATCAAAACTATGAGTCTTGATTTCTAGCCTACATAGCTAAGTCTCGGACTAGGATAGAAAAGTGTAGTTGAGCTCAAGGACTTCATGGCGATTCATCATACAACGACGAAGATATATACAAGGAACCGTGGAACTTCATCAACAAAAAGGTATGTGGAGACTTGAACTTATCTATCACTCAAAAGTCTATCTATTTTATCTCCTACTTCTTATGAGACAAAAGTCGTATGCTATATAGACTAGATCATACACATTTGACATTTCGAGCTAAGCATTCATTGCTTATCTTTTATCTCGAAATCGTGTGTTGGTAAAGCGTTTCGCTTTGATCAAGTTTATCTTCACCTAGTGACGAAAGTCATGAAAAGTTTTAATCACTTTGAGAATTGATCTGACGTGAATCGATCTGTGAATAACGGCTACATAGCGTCCTCTGAGAATGTCTGAATGATTGAAATGAGAGTTTAGATTACATAACCATGTATTCCTTGAACTGAAGTTTTCGAACTTTGTTGATCAAGATAAATCAGGAGGATTGTGGAATTGGCTTGCCAAGTCCGCGAACTGTCGGAAGTTCTCGACCGAGAATTTTTGCTGGATTTTCCAAAACTCGTTTGTGTGCTAAGTCCGCGAACTCATTCCGCGAACCCAGTTCGCGAACTGACGGAAGTTCTCTTTCCAAGAATTTCTGCTAAGTTTGGAAAACTCAACCGATTAACTTAAGTCCGCGAACTTGTTTGTGAACTTAAGAGGTTATGATCTCAAGATGTGCTCTGAACATGAAACATTAAATTACTAAGGAATGCTTTATGAAAACCGTGGCTATAATGTTCATGAGCCGATTCAATCGAACCGAATCATCTTTGTTTCAATTGTGTCTTGTGTAGTTACATAAGATCTCATATCAATTGAACAACTGTTTAACTAGTTCATTTGAGTCAATTGAACTAGTTATGGTGAAGAAGAACAAGGTTAATATGAAATTCTCATATGGTTAAACTTTTGGGTTACTATGTTGAACCAACATACACGTACACGTTTGGGCATGGTTTTCACAAACCCAGTAAACGTCTACCCAAGTGTGCGTGACAAGCTAAGTTTTCGATCTAACGGTTGAGAAATATTAGCTTGAATATAAATTAGGTTTTCATCTAACGGTGAATAAGGATTGCTTTGTACCTAAGGAAAAACCCTGATTTGAAGGCTATATAAAGGAGACATCTAGCGTTGTGCAAAACTAATCCACACACGTCTGTGTGATACTAGTGCGCTCGCTAGAGTCGATTCTCATTTAACCTTTGGCTTTCTTCTCTAAAACCAGGTTAATGACTTAAATACTTCATTGGGATTGTGAAGCCAGACCGTTACTACTTTTATCGTAGTTGTATGATCTGATCTTGCATCTTCTATCGTACGAGTACAATCGATTGATTGGCTTGAGATCGTGAGAGTTCTCCGATAGGCAAGATAAAGAAGTCACAAACATCTTCGTCTCACTGTTTGTGATTCCTCGACAAACCGCCTGTGTAGTCAGAAAGGATCGTAGAGAGGTGATTAATTAATCTAGTCTGTTCTTCGGGAATATAAAACTAGATTATCAATTGGTTCCTGTTCACCTTGATTTTATATCTTAAGACGGAACAAAACCTAGGGTTTATCTGTGGGAGACAGATTTATCCTTTGATAGACTTTTCTGTGTGAGACAGATCTGTTTATTATCAATTCTGTGATTTTGGGTTGCAACAACTCTTGGTTGTGGGTGAGATCAGCTAAGGGAATCAAGTACGTAGTATCCTGCTGGGATCAGAGGCGTAGGAGTACAACTGTACCTTGGATCGGTGGGAAACTGGTTGGGGTTCAACTATAGTCCAGTCCGAAGTTAGGTTGGAGTAGGATAGTGTCTGTAGCAGCTTAATCCAGTGTGTGTTCAATCTGGACTAGGTCCCGGGGTTTTTCTGCATTTGCGGTTTCCTCGTTAACAAAATTTCTGGTGTCTGTGTTATTTCTTTTCCGCATTAAATTTTATATAATTGAAATAATACAGGTTGTGCATTCGTGATCATCAATTGGAAATCCAAACTTTGGTTGTTGATTGATATTGATTGATCCTTGGACATTGGTCTTTGGTACTGTCCAAGTTATTCCTTGTATTTGATAAAGACTCGCTATTGTTTTTAGCCTGAGTAAAAATCAAATCAAGAGAGAGATATTAACTCCTTGAGAAACTTTTATCTAGATTGAGTCTGACTGTCTAGTTGATTCTCTAGCAAAGTATTTCGGAGTTAGTCCATACAGATTGCTAATCGAAATATTGGGTGGTGTTGTTAGACCCCCGCTTTTTCAAATACCAGTATCACATGTTTACTCCATATATTTCTCCCCCTTTTTGTCACAAAATGACAAAGAAACGAAAAAATAAAGGACAAATCGAAAGGATCTTACAAATATCAAAATAGATTTGCAAACCTATAGAGTTAAGCACGGGGGTTCCACACACCATTTTTGATAACCAATATCAAAACCGAAACTACAAAGTAATTTGTTTTGATATTTTACCAAGGAAACAATTTCCCAAAGAAATTTTCCCTAATAGTTTAGGAAACCAAAAAACAACTAACCACCTTATTCCCTTTGCTAAACCGATTGTACAAATACAACCGCTTTGTTCGATAAGACCAAAATAAAGATACCTCTTTTTTTCTCATCAGGTTCTAATTATCCATATAACTTAGACCTTTCACTTTTTTAAACAAGACAAATACTAGTTTATTTAACTAGCATTTCTTGTTAAGGCATTCGATTAGACTTGAATAACCGAAACCTCCACTTTGATAAGTCTAACTAAGATCAAAATAAACTTAGTTTCTCTTATCCGGAATCGAATTGGACTAAACAATCCATCCCGTAAACCTTTTCTTTCGTTAAGCCATAAATAATTCATATAAACCAAAATAAATCAACTTGCATAATTATTCACCTCAACCGGAAGCAATTGAAACAACATAGACATTAAAGCACCGCAATTACACCGAAATTTTGTAAGCCTAAACGATTGATGCCACACAATAAATCAAGATAACAATAGTTTTTCTTAACCGGAACCAATTGAATCACACACACATCCATACACACATAATGTAATAAAACATCAATTGTACCGAAAATTTGTTAAGCATAAGCAATAAGTATATATGAAATAAAATCAGGCTTTTCTTAAACAGGAAAACAATTAACTAACAAGATTGTTACCTCAAATTTCGCATCCACTTATCCAATATGCTTGCATCTTCTTCCAGGGAGAATTGATATCGAAATATTATTATGTTGCCATCCTTATGCAAAACAAAAGAATAACAACAACCAACCTTTACCAGAGAAAGGTTGAAAACCGGTTTTTAACTATTGCAAGCAAAAGTTGAAAACACATATGCTTTTATGCTAAACCAAGACGATTCAACATATTGTGACTTTTTCACATATTGTTTCTATCATAACCCCTCATGATCCTTTGATAAAGCCTACCAACATGGGCTAGAACTTAATCCTGCTAATTCAAAAAGTCACCCAAACTATAAGCGTTCACAACATTATGAGATCGAATATCAAGGTAATAAAACCGAAATTAAACATCCCATAAACATACATAGCAATAATAAAGAAATCAAGCACAAGCTATGTAAATCAAAAACTATCACAAGAAAAATTATAAATCAAATAATTTTATTCATAATAATAGTTTTATTCATAATAGACCTAATACAATCATTGAAAGAAATCAAAATTTGATGTCTATTTTTCTGGATTAAGTATTACAACATATAACTTAATCTCTAGTGGTGCTCTTGTTGTTCACTGAGGTTTCTTCAGTGTTCAAACTTTTGAAGCATGTCTCAAGAGACTTGTCAGCAACCACTTCTTGTTTCTCAATCTTTTCAACTTGAACCTTCATATCAGCAATATCAGCTTTTGTTTCCTCAATCTTATCTTTGAGCCAATCTCGATTTCGAACCGTTATTATGAGATTGGTTCTTAGTTCTTCAAAACCTTGGATATAGTCAACCATACTGTCAGAACGAATCCACTTGGTTTTGGTTAGATCTTGTAGGTTGTAAGCCAAGACATGACTCATCTTGTGATCCAGCTGAACTATCAGAGTCATACTCAGACATGATATTTGATATGTTTTTCTTCTTCCTCTCTGTATTGATTCCTTGACAATATTTAACCTTTTGAGCTTCCTCCTTATTAGCCTTTGAGATACTGCGAGTTACTGGAGGCATGTTTGCTTATATATAAATATATAAAAGGATTGATCAGGGTATCAGAATATAGACAAGAGATAGTTTCCCTTTAAAAAGAGACAACTTTCGGACCGAAAGATATCAGGGGAAACCGAAAATATTAAAAATATATTTTGTTTCCTTTGTCCGAACTTCTCAAGTTGGAAGGTTTATTAAAATTCGAAAATTCCAAATATAACCTATTTTTTGGAAGATCATGTTAAACATGAACATTTTTCAGATAACCATGGATTCACAGCTATCCATCAAGTGTTACAACTTTTCTGATAAACAACTACACAAACAAATGTGCTCCAGTTTTATTGTGCCTTTCTCATCCATAAAGAAGAGCACGAAAAGAGATGAGAGTGCACAATTTTGATACAACTACGTTCCATCAGAGTAAGCTTTTTCTAGCTTACAGTGATTTTCAGAAACATAGTTCATGTTTCTCTTAGGGAATTTCTGCCCAAAATATTTTCTCTCCAGACGATGATCTTTTATAACTCTAGAGATATGATCATGTGGAGAAACTGTACTGATGTGAGAATTTTTGGAGATATATAAATCTCTTAATTCTTCCAATGAGATTTTCGTAAGATTTTCTCATTCTAAGGACTTCCTTATGATTCACATCAGTGTGATTATCTGAAACAATTATCGGAAACTCATGATTGTTTCTTTTGGCAGAGATTCTCTCTTTCCCTTTCTTCTGGAGTCGTTCTTCATCAAAACAAGGATTTTTTCGATACGAGTGAGGAGGAACCTTTTTCCAGAAGCGATTATCAACCCTTTCCTCTGATTCGTTTGAGTTGATCTTATCGGGTAGTGGTTGTTTATGGGTGAAAACTATTTCTGCCGGTTTTGGTAATTTGGGGTGTGTGGATGAGAAATGAATCTAAACCCTAAACAAATGCACTGCACGGGAGTGTTTTTGATTCGAGAAATCAATCTGTACAATTCTGGCCTAAACCAAGAAATGGTCGTTCCAGACTTTCTTCAGTCACAAAGTGAAGGAGATGGGGTTGATCTTAGGGAGGGAAATGAAGAATGTGTTGAGATTGTGAAGGTGTTGGATGTGTATGACTTGTATCAGAAAGCTGAACTGGCTTGCAGAATGTGAGCTATCAGTTCTAATGTTGGGATACGTTGTATCAACACTTGACTTCTGTCTTGTCTTGTCTTTGGAAATAGGGAGGAGAACCTATTTATACAAGTCATTGAGCCTAACTCACATCTCTCATGGGGAGTGGAGGAAGTGTAGTGATGGAGTAGTGGAGTTGTGTATTAGTGTCACACGACCAGTCTTGCCCGCTTCTTCCATCATCACTAACCGTCCATGTCTTCCTGACACGTTCTTATGATGGCGCGTTGCACGCTGCACACTGTAAACCGCCAGACCAATACCCCAGTATGTATCCCCCAGTTTGTGACATGCTTGATGTATCGAATGTGTGGATGTGGGACCCACAGAAAGTAGCATGTGATGCTAGATTAAATAACTAAGTTATTTAGAAAGTCGATATTTATGAAATATCGTGTGTATTCTATGCAGGTAATGCATCGAATATATTCAGCATGTATGAAGCATCGTTGTTTTAAGGCTTAACGGAGTAAGTCACGAATTTAAGCGTCTTAAAATAGAATCACGTCCATCCATCTTCGAGTGATCGTTTGGAGGCTATATAGGCAAGCCCTGATTTGGCCGATCACCCCATGTGGAAGAGTGGTGGACGGTGATCGTGGTGATGCCTCGCTGGTTGCCTAACTCCTGTCTTAGGCCGTCCGTCCAAGCTGGAGAAGTTGGAGGGACGAGATGACTTGCGATCCACATCTGCGACCGTCAGATTAGGGTTTAGGAGGTGCGCAAGTACCTTGTTTCAGCTTGGTTGAATCCATGCATGGGAGATGTTTTTGTCCAGACCGAGAGGGCATGCGTGTAGACGGCTTGCCGGTGTACACGTCCGTACCTCACTGTCCCATGGAGATGTAATCTAAGCCACTCGATTTGTCCGGCAAAGTTGAGTGGTCGAGATAGGTTTGCAATTGGAACCGCGCGACCATGCCTAGTTTGGGCGCACGAATCGAGGCATCTAGCCATGGTCGGCCTTGGCCGATTGGTCACGCATGTAGACGGGCCCACGGCGATTGTGTTGACATGCTTGGGACCCTTTGAGTCTACATCTACACCCTCCATTTATGCCTGCGAAGATGGATGGTCGCGACTGATTTGCGACACATGTGATATGCCGCAAACCCTAATTAGGGTTTCATGTCCACGCTACTTTGGCTGGACGAATTGGCAAGTTATGCTCCTCTTTTGGGGAGGCCGACCATGTGGGGCCCATATTGTCCGGTGGTGAACATGCCAATACCTGCTTGACGGCTATGGGTCTGATCTAAGCCATCCAAACATGTTGGTGAGGTTGGATGGTCGTGATAAATTTAAGACCTTTAGTGGAATTTCACGCGACCCTTAAAGCATCACGCCGTCCGAACTTTGGGCGAGCGTTTGCTTCTTCCTGGCTAGGTCGTGAGGTGGTCGATTATGCAGGCGTGAAGGGGGCCCGCCGGTGTGCAGGACAACGCTTGTCCAACAGGCCATGGGACGATCTATGCCGTCCAACCATGCCGGTGAAGTTGGACGGCCGCGATTTGTTTGAAACCGACATTGGCAGTCTTGTGCGTACATGTTTTCCAAGCTGCTCCATACCAGCCCAACCATCCTACTCTAGGCTGGTGTTTGGTGGTTTTTTGGGAGACGTGGTATGTATTCGACCGACCAGGGAATAAATGGGCCCGCTGGTGGTCATTAAGATGGTAGCCTGCTCCTGCCGAGGATCGTCTAGGCTGGTTAAATCATGCGTCCAACTTGCGTGGTCGTGATTGTTTCTGATACTGTCAGTCCAGAGTCAAATATGCTCAATCGGGCTAGTATAACACACCGAGAGATGTATGCTCAATCGGGATAGTATAACACACCGAGAGAGGTGGGATCAATCGGGCTAGTATAACACACTGAGAGATGTGGCATGTACGGGTATTTCGTGCATGCCTCACTATTAACACTTGGAGATTCATATTACTCTGCTGAGAGCAACACTCAGTCGTCATGACGCACTAATAATGAGAGTTCTGCGGGAACAATACAGGAAATACAAGGCTAGTCATGCATTAATTAATAATGCTGTAAATTCACAGGGTATATGGGATTTTTGCTATATGCTCCAACCTGGATGACTTTTGTGTATTTAATTCACAGAATACTGGGATTGTTGCCACATGCTCCATTCTAGGTGAACTAGTAAAGTGAAGAAGTATTCATTACTTATCAGTGGATTTATCCTTTTCAGGATGTCATCGCATAAATTTGGTTTTACAATTTTAGCCCTGAACTAAAATACACCATCAACAGTGGTATAATCTGTGTTTCTACTGAGGAATGGTCTTTCATTTTTTTAAGACAAGAAACTTCTTTCAATATTTTTACCACAGTATGTTGAAGAAGTATAAGTTTCATGTCAAGTGACTGAAAGTTGTATTTCTTAAGATCACGTTCACGGAATCGGTTCAAAGTTTCCTTTGTACAAGATTTCGTTTAATCATCAGTAGATCTAGAAGATGGTTTTTCATCCTCTTCTGAATTGATGTAGTTAGGAAAACTACCATCATCTTGATCTGTTTCAGATGTGACTAAAGCGGTTTTATCACAGTCTGTAAAAGTTGAGCTAGGACTTTTAGTTTCCTCAGCATCAGAAGAAATCACAACATCATCATTAGTCAGAGTAATAGGATGTGTCTCTTTAACAAAAGTAAGAGATTTACCAAGAGCTTCTAGTTTGATAGTGAGTACAGATTCTCTTTAGCCAGACAATTCAGTTGAATTTCTTTATCTCCGATCTCCTGTTTAAGAAGATTTTCTCTGTTTTTAATAACACAACTTTAGAAGACAGAGATTTTATAGGCTTTAGGAGTTTTGCCAACTCTTTATCAGCATCTTCTTTTCCATCAGAGATGGACACAGATGTTTTCGCAACTCCTGGATCATGAGTCAACGAAGTAGTAACATCTTCAACCTTTGAGTAGTCAAACTCTTGCATAACGTTAACTGAATCAGTCATAGATTCAATTTATTATAGGTTGGATCGCATCAAACACAGATTGTTAGATCTTTTCGTGTTTGCATGCTCTGATACCAATTGAAAAACCGAGGGTACCCAAATATACCTCAAGCTAAAACTTTTCCTACCTATAAGTCTTTTCTCTGAAAGTGATTGTCTATGGACTGAGTCGGGACAATACAACTAATTGGTTCACACTTCGTGTGATCGTCTATGGATACGAGATCACGATAATACAACAACGAAGTATGTTTACTTGATAAGAGGTTCGGACTTAACCAAACACAATAAGATTACTATCAAGTAAATATGAATCAACGTTTGTGTAATTTACTTTAAATTATAATAACAAACAATTATAATTGCGGAAAATAAAAGTAAATAACACAACAAGATTTTGTTAACAAGGAAACGGAAAATGCAGAAAAACCCTCGGACCTTGTCCAGAATTGAATACTCTCAAGATTAAGCCGCTATACAAAATCAAACCAACTTCGATCCGGGATTTTCTTCCTTTAGCTATTAAGGAATAATGTAGGGTCAGAATCTCGCAACGATAATGCCTCAGCAAAATTATCAACAACACAACAGCGTCGCAGAACAATTTCAGAAATGATACGATAAACGACGTCAGCTAGAATCATGAGAAAGATGTGATGGTCCTGCGAAAATAAGAGAGTTTGCGAGATTAACATTTGTAAGGTTGCGAGAATGTCGTAGACCATACCCGAAAATAAAGGACAGATTAGCTGTCATCCACTATGCATTTCCCTATAAATAGTCGTTCAAGTTGTAAAGAAGGGGGGAAGATCTTTTTGAGTAAGAAACAAGTAAATAGGAGAGAGAAAGTCTAGAGCAGAGGTCATTCTTGATTCCTTTATCTTTTCTTGTAAGAATATTCAAAGATTGATCAATAAAATTAAGAGTGTAAACCTAAAAATGAGTTGAGTAATAATGAAATCTTATGAGGGGTGTAGTGCAGGATTTCCTGCAACTACATAATGGCGCTAGAAACAGGGACATAATGAAGATTATTCTAGAAAAAATTGAAGATTAATATTGAGATTTGTGAAGATTTAGAGTGATTGATTAAGAATTTTACATAAGTTCTTGCAATATTGTTAACATTGAAGAAATGGCTAGAAGAAGAAATACATCCGAACAACCGACTACTGTTAGAAGAAGCAAGAGAATTGCTGAAAGAAGTGAAATGGGAGAATCTACTAGAATGAGAAGTGATAGAGAAAATCAAATTTAACCACCAATTCAACAAACACTAGTACAAGGGAGGAATACAGATCATGATAGGGTGAGTATACACACTTGGCAATCAAATTCGCTAAAAGAAGTAGAAGAAGAGCAACAAACCAGAAACTATAGACAGGTGGAGAGAAATCAAGAAGCATATGAAGGAATAACTCATGGAGATGAAGAAATTGGAGCGTTAGAAACGTTGAGACGAAGAATACATGAAGAAAGAAGAGCTGAGGCAGAAGAACATGCAAATCTAACAAGGCCAAATCACGAATTGAGGATGGAAAATATGAAACTACAGAGTAGAAGATCGAGAAGTATTACAAAATCATATTCAAGATCGACTAGAAGAGAAATGGGGCGAAACTCACCCACAACCAATGCTGGAAACAATATTCAAGAAGAAATATCAAATCCTAATGAAGAATACCGCGAAAATAGAGAAAGAGCTGATGATCGTTACGTTCCACAAAATGAAACTTTTGATGATGGGCAAAATGGCAGAAATCAAGGGAACGGACAACGTCAGGGACGAAATGACCAAAATGACGAAGGAAATCGAGAAGAAGGAAGAAGAATTTTACATGAAAGAGAAACTCAAAGAAATCAACAGACGATTGAAGAAGAAATTGAAAGACATTATGTTGAACAAGCACGTTTAATTTGCGAACGTGAAAGATTGAGAGCGGAAATGGAAGAACAAGAGCTTCAGGAGACAATTCGCCAGAACAATCACGACAATCGAGAAAGAAGGCGTACACAAAACCGGAATAACGGTAATCAATGAAGAGATAGAGATAAGAGATGGCTGAAAGACAGCGAATGGAATTATAAGAAATGAACAAAATCATGAGGGGAAAATGAGAACATAATCATTGCGAATTCAAGATAGAGGAAGAGAAACTCGCAGAAGAACGAGATGAGGATAATGAAGAAGAAATGCAAAATTTCGCGAGAGAAGAAAGACATGAACGCAGAAGAAGAGACGAAATTAAAAAGACCAATGGATCAAAATTCAGGTGTAAATAAACAAATCTTGAAAGAATTAGAAGAAATGAGAGGAATGCTAAATAATAGAGGAGAAGTAGGCAGAAGACAATTGGATGAAGCAATAGAAGAAGCTGCGAAAACTCCATTTACAAGGGAAGTACAATTAGGAGGAATACCACCGAAATGCAATTTGCCCGCATTAACCAGCATTTTTGATGGAACAACTTGTGCAATTCAACACATTAAAGCCTATGTGAGGTGCATGTTCAATGGGAAAATCATGATGCCGTATTGTGCAAATATTTCGCATCCAGCTTAACAGGAGAGGCGTTAAAATGGTTTGAAGGTCTACCAAAGAATACAATAACATCCTTCAATCATTTGCAGACTACATTCCTAGGGGCATATATAAGTAATAATTCTTCGCGACCTGGTATAGAAGATGTGTTTGGATTAAAACAGAGGATTGGCGAAAGTTTGAAACACCTGACTAAAAGATGGAGAACTATGTGTAGCGAAATGGCTGGCCGTGTAGATGAGAGATATCTTATATTATCATTTATCAATGCTATGTTTGCAACAAACCTATTGTATGTCCAAATTTTCAGAGTCAAGAATACGATCACAATGACTGAATTGCGAGAACTTCAAGAAGAATACATTGCTCTAGAGGAAAGGCAAAATGAAATGGAATCATATCCAGTTGCGAACACCAACTCACAAACAGCGAATGCAAGCTTATTACCCAAGCTAATAAATACAGTAGCGAATACTTCGCAAGTACAACAAGAGAAGGTGACGGGTAACAATCAACAGAAACTGTGGCTATGGGAAGCCGAGATCAAGAGGTATGAAAGAGAAAGAAATTTCTACAATCGTGGTGGAAATAACAAGATTCAAAGACTCGATCAACCACAAGAAACTTATGGAGGTCAAAGACAAAACTATAATAGAGGACAAGGAGGTCACAAGGTAGTATGGGAAGAAATCAAGATGCCACCTCTAAATGCAAGTGTGGAGAAAATATGGGAAGCTATAATTTTGATGGAGAATATACCAACACCATGGAACATGGGAACGGAACCACCTCCAAACCACAGAAGCCATGAGTTTTGTTCTTATCATCATTTTCATGGACATACAACAAATGATTGCAGAAATGTAAAAAGAATTATTTTGAGAATAGATCAAGGAAAACTAAACCACTTTTTGGTAGGGCACCCACAATCTCAACCATTGCCACCACCACCAGAGCATCACAAAGTAACACGATGAAAAAGAAGGAAACATTCTTCATAGAAGTTGGTGCAAAAGCAAAAATCTATTCTGTCACTCTATCGTACATTCATATAAGACAATTGAAGATTTTCATGATAATGTTTTGAGTAGAGTGTTCGCAAGAGATAACGATGGAAGAGAAATTATGAATATTGCGAAAATCTCGCCACTAGAGGAATGGCAGAAACAAATTTTTTTTACCGCAGAAGAGAATCCCGAAGGTGAAGAGGTGCATGATAATCCATTGGTAGTAAAATTAGAAATTAATCCAAAACCGAAAGAAGATGAGGATGATGAAGCTGAAGATTCATGGGCAATTAATAGAATTCTAATCGATACTGGAAGCTCTGTGAACATCTTATTTTATCATACTTATAAAACTATGGGAGGAAGAGATGATGATCTTATACCATCAACATATAAGATATATGGTTTTAATGGTACTGCTAACAAGCCTAAAGGGGAGGTTACTATGCGAATTCCATTGAAGGGAATATCTTCCGAAATCTTATTCTGTGTCGTTGATGTAGAATCACCCTACAATGCGTTAATTGGTCGACCTTGGCTACATGGGATTCTAGGTGTAGCTTCAACTTTCCACCAGTGCATCAAATTCCCTCACCCCAGTGGTGTAGGAATCATAAAGGGAGATTGGGTTGAAGGAAAGAGGTGTTACGAAACTGAGATAGAATCTTGCGAAGGAAGAGCAAACAAGAAGGAAAATGGCGACACAAAATCAAAGATACACAGAAGTGAGAGGTTGATGGTGGATGCAATCGAAAGAAAAGAAGAAGAGATGTTGCGAAACTAATGCTAGCTCAGAATAAAAATGATGAACATACCACTACCAAGGAAGCAGTAGCAGAAAAAATAAAGAAGCAGAGGATGGCAAAGGTAATAAAAACAAGAAATGTATGAATGATTAAGTTGTTGCGACACTCTCGCAATAAGTAAAATTCTCAAAATACATTTTTGAATGACAAAATTGAGATTGCGAAATCAAATACAATATTGATGATCGAGACTCTCGCAGAGATAATGAATTTTACAGAAGAAATCAGAGAAAAATGACAAAGAGAAAGAGGCGAACCTTTATGGCGTACACCCTAGTTCGCGAATACAATTTCGCAAGAGGCAAATGTAAGACCTAAAGTACGTCATATAAGGGGGTACCTGTTGCATGGCTCAGGGAAAGGCTACACCGCCACCGGAACCTGAGTCATGGAGATTTGGGGTCAATAAAGCCCATCCGGGAGAGGCACCTTGGATTCTCAGCTTAAGCATATGACTTAGGTTGGGCGACTAAGGTAATAAGGACTCTCCCAAGGAGTGCAGATCTGATCAAGGCGCCGAGGTACACGGTTGAGTCAAGAGTGCCAGGGACGTTTGAAGCGTACTTTCCATTCTTGACAAGTCTTGGCTTATACTGCACTCGGCCTGAAGAAAACCCCACTTAGGGTGCAGTCTCGTAACCATAAGCCCTATAGGTAAAAGGGATAAGAGGCTGCGAAAACAACTGGTTGTTGTTAAGACTGGATGGGAGGAGCTAACCTTGTATGGTAGAAGTACGCCTCCTTGAAGGGGCAACCAGGGGGAGATAAGGGCGGCACCCTCCATTAGGGAGCTGATAAGTGTCTTAAGACGCAAATGTCATGAGGCTTTTTATTCGCAAGGGTATTAAGGCTTGTCATATTTGTGCAACAATCCTGAAGAGGCAATAATACAAAAGAAAAAGATAAGACGAGATCAATGGGTTTTCGCATGAAAGTGCGAAGACGTCCTGCGATTTCGTCGCAAGACGGCAATGTCATGGGGCTTTATTTTCGCAAGAATATTTAGGCCTGTCATATTGTCGCAACATTCCTGAAGAGGCCACAATACAAAAAAAAAGTTAAGGCAAGATCAATGGGTTTTTGCATGAAAGTGCAAGGACGTCCTGCGATTTTGTCGCAATGACAAGAGGTGGCATAATAAGACCTTTAATTAGGAAGGAAAATAAGACCACACAGGAATGAGATTTTGAAAAGAATCAAAATTCACTTCGCATAAGATTGCGAAATTATACATAATTAACTGCGAAATTGAGGCATAAAATAAGAAAAATTTATAAAATCTCTCATTTGGATACAAATAACAGAGGCAAGTATGGGAATGAATGAAATTAGAAAATGTTATTTGTCTCCATATGATAGATTTACTCAAAGATTCAAAAATTAATGATTATATTGATTAACTGTATTGCAAGGAAGAATTGTTTTAATGAATGCAGGTCAAAATGAAAGAAACACAAATATACAGAAAGAAATAAATGTACAAGTATTACAGAGAATCAAAGAAAGAAACAAACTACTTCTTAGTTGATCCTTCATTATCTTCATCAGACTTGTTCCCTTCTTCGTCTGCGTCAGAATCTTCATCACATCAGAACCTTCATCACCATCATTCTTCATCATCAGCTTCGCTATCAGAGATAATCAGACTGGGAGTATTCTGTGGGATCTCTTCCAAGAGACAAGGATAATCAGAATGTGGGATATTATGATCGTCACAAACCATTTGGATAGTTTGATTGCGAAAATGCATAGCATCATTCTTAAAATTCGCAACAGTGATCTTGATTTGATTCTTTAATCTAGAATACTTGTCGTTGCGAGAAGAAAGATTCTTTGCGAGTTCCTCCTTTTCAGCTTCGAGTTCCTCAATCTTTTCACGATATCTACTTTCAGAATCTGCGAGCAAAAGACAATCAATTATTAACTTGATGAAAATTCATAAGAAGCAAAAGATTAGTAAAGAAGAGCAGTTAGTAACCTTCTCTGTCAGAAATCATATCTCTAATCAAGGCTGTATGCTCAACTTGGAGACTAACATTTACACCTAAATCTTTTCCAGCATCATCTAAGATTTTCGCAGCCCAAACAAATTCATCCTCATTACTTATTAGAAGACGAGAACGAATTTGATTTTCCCTTTCGCAGAGTTCGATGTTCGTGCGGCTAGCTTCATCTCGTTCAAGTTGAACTTCAAGAATAGTATCTTGGAATTTCGCCAAAGCCTTAGCACCTTGATCAGAGATGCGATCCTTATCATCTATGAGACCACTAATTTTGGTTCTTAACTCATTGGTTTCCTCTTTAGAATCAAGAAAGAGACGCTTAAATCGGTTGGTTAACCCTAAACTAGATCTATGGTCAATTTCTAAGAGGCGAAATTTAGATCTAAGCTCATTTAGAGAAAGAGATGAAATTCTATCATTTGAGAAACTATTTAAGGAATTGTTAAGACGCTCAATAAGGGTATCATTATCCAAGGCATTAGGAAATGAACGAAGAAGGGTAGCTTCATCAGAAAGACCATAAATGTCTGCAAAAAGGATCATTTAAATAAGATAAAACAACAGGATGAATGAATGAAGGGAAAAAAGAAAAGTAACATACTGTAAAGATGATTATTAGCTTGCTGAATACTAGAGATTTTGTTCTTATACGAAGAAGAATCAATTTCTAGTTGTCTATTTTTCTCGCGAAGACCTTTAACTTCAGCTTCCAATTCTTCATTCTTTGTGCGAAATTGAAGATTCTTCTTTTCAAGATTTTCGTGTCTCCTCTCTAGATCCGAGGCAACAGCGAAAGAAGCTTTTCCAGCCTGCGAGAAAATATAAAAAATATTAATATAGAAAGAAATTTTGAGTTATGACAATGAAGAAATAAAAGGATAAAAATATACCAGACTATTGAGGGAATGCAAGAAGTCGGGAGTCACTGATCTAGAAACTCCACGAAGAGAACTATCACCATCCAGCAAAGGGACATCGCAAATTGTAGCGAGAGCCTTGCAGGTGTTGGCAAATTGGATATCTCCCATTCCTTGCAGAGAATCAGAAAAGAGTCCAGAGAGCTTAGCCATAGAAGATTCAGGTGGAAAATCTTCACTTGCGGCAATATCATCATTGTCCTCATCATCCTTGTCCTCATCATCCTTGTCACTTTTGAAGGAGAAGAAGAACGGACTTTCCTTTTCTTTGAAGGAGGAGCAGTTGATTTTTCTCTGCGAAGAGCACCTTTACCTTTATCACTAGTCTTCACAACATCAGCAGGCTCTTCTATTTCAGCAATAATCTTCACACACAGATAGAAATAAGAAATGGAAGCAACAGTATACAGTTTAAAATCATAAGAGAAAATTTCTTACCTCATTTGTGTATGAGCGAAGAGCTGACAGAGTACTAGTTTTCCCAGTCCTGTTATAACTATCTTTCAGTTTTTGGATCTGCAGAATGCCGCAAGAGTTAGCGAACAAAATAATAAAGACAAATAAAGAAATATAAAGTGAGATAAAAGGGAAGAAACATACCTCTTTATCCTTCTCGGGCCAAGAGAAAACCCAAGGTTGATAAGCAGCGAGATTCGAAGGAAGAACATTTGACCCAGCAATGTAAGGTCCTTTTAGCATTAAAGGAAAAACACACCATTTATCATATTTGGATTGGCGAGGATTTATGTTCTTACCAGAATGCCAGTCAATGTCTTGCATGAGAATTTTATCTTCATCAATATTATATTTTCTTTTTAAGCGAATACCCCAGCGAGTATTCTCTTTCTTCATGGAGATCAGTTCATAGTTCTCAAAGAAACTCGCTACTGTGTATATCTCAGCAATTATCTCTAGGTATGCGAATTTAGGATCCCTAAGTTCTTTGGAATACAGAGATCCTTTACCAGCACCACGGTTAGCGAACTCTAGCATCAGACGGATGCAGTCCCCACTCAGTTGGAAGATAGCTCGCGAAAATCCCGAGTGAGCGAGAATTTTATAGAATAGAGGAATATCTGGGTCATAAAGAGGAATGGGGAGACCTGCGAGAATCTGACCTAGCGAAATTATGATTGATTGATCATCACAATACTGATCAGAGAAAAGTTTTACAGAAAGAATTGACTTTCCACTTTCACCAGGAATGGTAGTGAGTGTGAAACCTTTCTCAGCAAGATCTTTTTGGACATCTTTTAAATTCTTCTCATGTCTATGACCAATTGGAGGCATATTTGAATATAGAGTATGAGAATGAATGAAAAGTAAGAAGATTGAAGGGGAAAAAATTACAGTAGCAGAACTTGCAGAAGAATAACAGAGTTGCAGAGATGAGAGAATAAAAAGAGAAGAGAAAGTAAAAAGAAAGTGGAAAGAAGAGTAAGAAGAGTATATAAAGGAGATCTTTTTTACTCGAAGAAATAAACATCATTAAGACGAAAAGACGTGAGTTGTTGAAAAGCAGCGGTTACAGAAGACGTGTCAAGAAACAGATGGAAGAAAGAATACGTGTGATGAATGCAGAATATGAAGGGATGGACAGCTGCGGCATTTCTCACATCATTCTCTACTTTGCAGAGAAGATATGAGAAGAGGCAAGATGTAGGATCAGAATCTCGCAAAAATCATGCCTCAGCGAAATTATCAACAACACAACACAACAGCGTCGCAGAACAATTTCAGAAATGATACGATAAACGACGTCAGCTAGAATCATGAGAAAGATGTGATGGTCCTGCGAAAATAAGAGAGTTTGTGAGATTAACATTTGTAAGGTTGCGAGAATGTCGCAGACCATACCCGAAAATAAAGGACAGATTAGCTGTCATCCACTATGTATTTCCCTATAAATAGTCGTTCAAGTTGTAAAGAAGGAAGGGAAGATCTTTTTGAGTAAGAAACAAGTAAATAGGAGAGAGAAAGTCTAGAACAGAGGTCATTCTTGATTCCTTTATCTTTTCTTGTAAGAATATTCAAAGATTGATCAATAAAATTAAGAGTGTAAACCTAAAAATGAGTTGAGTAATAATGAAATCATATGAGGGGTGTAGTGCAGAATTTCCTGCAACTACAAATAACTTTGAATAATAAAAGATAAACATTACTGCACGTGTTCAAAGTATGTCGACGTCCTTCATTTGTAAGCCCTCTTTCATACTTACAACCTTGAAACTGATTTGCCACACTTCCAAGCAAGTTTAGAACTGGTTCATATGACTTTCAAGAACTATGTGATTGATCAAGAACACTCAATCACAAATCATGGGTTTAACGGTTCTACCACAACAAGTTTCGGTTCTACCTCCATGTGAGTATTGTGCATAGTCACACTAGCTTCCAAAATTTGGTTGGCTAGGTACTAAGATTGGTTCCCCACATATATATGGTATCTAACTTGTATGTGTTTCACATGTCCATAGGATCGGTCCCCCTTTTCCTAAAAATGTGTTGCACATGTCCATAGGATTAGTTCCCCTTTCTGCTAAAAACTTGTTGCACCTCAACAAGGATCAATTACCCTTTGTGATGTGTTGCACCCCTTACTAGGATCGGTTCCCCTTTACCCAGAGTCGGTTATACACAAAATCACAAACTCGATCATACCATTTCAGGTGATTACTTAAGATCGGTTTCACTAATAAAAGTCATACCAATATAAAAGTCAGGCCTTTGTGAATAGTTTTACCAAGAACACAAACTAGTCATGAGCGGTTATACTAATCACACATATTGGTTGTTCACAAGATATGCAATGAATAACAATACCAATAACGCCTGGCGATTTCCTTTTCGATTCATAAAACAAGTTTATGAACTTACTTCCTTAAAACACATGTAAAAAACATTGTTTCCTAGGATGAAATCCTCACCTCATACCCATACATAATCACAATATCATTCAAACAATTATGCCGATGTCTTATCTACAAAGTTTAATAGTTAAGCAATAAACCTCGTATTGTATTCCTTAATACTATGTCTATATCTAGAGTGTTCATGCTTTGCAGTTATGTTTTCAATATGCACGACTTGAAAGATACTTTAGGGAATGAAACCGTTCAATTCAAATATCACTAACCTCAAGTGGAAGGATGATGTTATGTTGTAGCTCCTTACTTCTTCACTTTTTAAAGTCTTCGCAATACTTGTAATGTCTCATATCCTAATACTTTCAAGCTAACCTATACGAAGTTGACTCTAGTACATAATCAAGCGACTCTTTAAATGAGTTTTGGCTCACTAAAATATGACAACCAAACTTTACATACCAATGCTTGGTGGGTTCAACCGAGCTATGCTCTAACAGTTAGAGACATTGAGGTCCATTTATAACGGTGATAATTTTCCAAGGGTTATTGTAACGGATAACGATCAATCCTTAATGCATGTAATTGCGGTAGTGTCTCCGGAAGCCAAAAACTTGCAATGTACGTGGCATATTCAATGCAACCTCAAATCCAATTGCCATCATCATTTCCAAGCTAAAAAACCAAGGAAGGGTACCAAGAGGTCAAAGGAAGAGGATGAGCGCATTAGTAAATTAATCGTGGAAGAACGAGAGGAAGAGAAAAGGTTATTTGAAGAAAAGTGGAAGGAGGATCGAATGATTTGGAGAATGTTCATGAAAGTATGGGACAAGATCGTTTGGTCGATGACCGAGGAACTTTATGAAGATATCTTGAAGAAATTTGAGAATGAATATGGCACGAACTACCCAAAATCCGTTGAGTATTGTAGAACACAATGGTTACCGCTTAAGGAGAGGTTTGTGTTTGCATGGACATATGAATATCGAAACTTCAAGAACGAGGCGACAAGCATTGCGGAGGGGTCTCATGGCCGATTAAAGAAAATACTAATTGGTAGTTAAAATGGAGTTGTGTCCATCCAAGAAGCAATCCATGAATATACCAATCGTGATCTCATAAAGATTAGGGGTTGTATGCAATTTAGTGTACACCAATTCCCAATGGAACATGATAAGGAAAGATTGCTTCTAAGGGGCGTTGTTCATAAAGTTTCAAGATGGGCAATAAATCACATGATGGAACAATTGAAGTTTTATAGAGCTTTAGTTTTCTTCAATAAAAATATTCGGTAGGAAAGTTTATTTTCTTTCTACCGATTAAGTTTGTATTTCGAGGCACGACTATTTTTTTTTTGAAATAAATATCAGTTGGAGTATAATCGGTAGATTACTTAACATATAAATTTCCGATTCTAACCAAACTGTGTTAAAAATTTGAAAATGTTGACATATTCGGTAGATTACATAACACACTTACGCCCGATTGCTGTTAAAATTTTGAAAATCATAATGTTATATAACGATTATACTTCGACAATTCTATTACAATGACTTGTGATTAGCGTCGTGGAAGTCTTGGACGAGCCCTAAACGGGTTAAATATGTCCATCGTCTTAAGGATTCTGAAATGAGCTTCGTAACAGAAGTTTGATCTTTTCCATCTTCGTCATTCCCCGAGAGATCGTTCTATAACCTCATCATTGGTTTCACCCCTCAATCGATATTGATTCACAAGATAAGCTAAATGGACAAATTCTTCGACGCGTCCGTTTATTGAACCAATTCGGCAGAAAAGATCAGCGGAGTGACGGTTATTTGGGTTACCGGTTTCGACGCAGAATTTTTCGTGAATTCTCCCCGAATAACTCATACTCATTATACCTCCTTGCCTACGTTCTTCTTCCCGCCTCGGATAGAATTGAACATAGCACCTACACAAAGATAAATCTTCTTCCGTCATGAACTCCATAGGATTAATGAATGGTTGGGCCATTATGTTCTATATGATTTCTTTGATGTTGGAGAGAATTAAAATGTATTTTTGTTGCATATAGGGGAAGAGGGTACCCTCCTTATATAAATTATAGTTCCAACAGCTATTTTTTTTTTGAAAATATGGCCGTTTAAGCGAGGTGTAACACGAGTGTATGCAACATGTGATTCATCAACACATTAAATTTTTAATATTCGGAAGTTTAGTTTTAACCGTTAACTGCCGATTATGGAACTTGTAATAATCGGAAGACAAACAAGTCTGCCAAACCTCCGAATATAGAGTGGCTCAAAAATCCAAACCTGCCAAAATGCCTAGGTTTGGCATTTTGGAACAACCATCGTCCTTGGAATTTCGAAATGCTTAACTACTATATTCGGTAGTAATTCAATTTTTATGTCTTCCGAATATAGAGTGGCCCAAAATTCAGATTTTTGAAAAACTTGAAAATCTTCAAATGTTGAACTTGTAATAATCGGAAGACAAACCAGTCTCCCGAACCTACGAATATAGAGTGACTAAAAAAATCCTTGTAATAACCGATAGATATATACGTTAACATGACCTCCGATTGTTACAAGGGACTGAAAAATCATTATGATTTCCCATATTCAGAAGATTCGTATATTAAAGTATCTGTCGATTGTCCATAAAAATTCAAAAGTTTCATGATTTTATATTTGAGCAAATTGCAAATCATTGTTAAATTCATACACCATTCATACTCCTTAAAACTAACCATTCACAAACCATAACGTGATTTAAAACCTTAAAATCCGATCCAAACCTTAAAAACCACATAATCCAACACAAACTGTAAATACTACGAAACGACATAATTCAACACAACACAAATCATTGTAATTTATTTGGTCTTGTTTACCTTACGACTGTGACTACCTCCAAGTCATGCACGACCTTCAGTTGGAGCACCTTCAGCGCTTGAAGAAGATCGAGTTCTTTTACCCGTCTTTGATACTTCCATCTTGGGCGGAGGCTTCTTCGTGACATTCTCCCGAAACTCTGCTGCATAATCTTCATTATCCATATTATCAACTAGGTCTCTAGCCTTTTTTATCTTTTCTGTTAGAGCATAGCTCGGTTGAACCCACTAAGAGTTGGTATGTCAAGTTTGGTTGTCATATTTTAGTGAAACAAAACTCATTTAAAGAGTCGCTTGATTATTTACTAGAGTCAACTTCGTATAGGTTAGCCAGAAAGTTACTAGGATATGAGACTTACAAGTATTACGTGAAGACTTGAAGAATGTGAAGAAATAAAGTGCTACAACGACGACATCATCCTTCCACTTGAGGTTAGTAATATTTGACTTGAACTGTTTCATTCCTAACGTATCTTTCAAGTCGTGCATATTGAAACATAACTGCGAAGCTGTGAATGATGATACTCTAGTTAGACATAGTATTAAGGAATTACAATACGAAGTATAACGTCTATCTTTTGAACTTCGTATATAAGACATCGACATAATCGTATGAATGATATTTTGATTATGCGTATGGGTATGGGTGAATATTTCGTCCTAGGAAACAATGTTTACATTCGTTTAAAGGAAGTAAATTCATGAACTTGTTTTGTGAATCGAAAGGGAAATCGCTAGGCTTATTGGTATTGTTATTCATTGCAAATTTTTGGATTACCAATATGTGAGTTTAGTAGAACCGCTCATAACTTGTTTATGTATCTTGGTAAAACTATTCACAAGGCCTGACTTTTGTATTGGTATGGCTTTTATTAGTGAAACCGATCTTAACTAATCACCTGAGATGGTATGATCGATATTTGTAATTGGTTTGACTATTCCTAATCATTGGGTGACCGATCCTAGAACTTGGTTGGGACTAATCACAAGATGTGTAATCGATCCTTGTAGTAGGTTAACAAGTTTTAGTAATTGGTGTCACCGATCCTATAACTTGTGCAACCGAATACAAGTTTATACCATATATATGTGGTAACCGATCCTAGTACCTTGTCAACCAACTTTTGGTAACTAGTGTGACCGATCCTAGTACCCACATGGAGGTATAACCGTTAAACCCATGAATGGTAATTTAATGTTTTTGATTAATCACATAGTTCTTGGAAATCAGATGAACCAATTCTAAACTCGTTTGGAAGTGTGGCAAATCGGTTCCAAGATTGTAAATATGAAAAAGGATTTACAAAGTAAAGATGTTGACATACTTTGAACATGTGCAGTAACTCTTATCTTTTATTGTTCAAAGATATTCCTTAATGTCTAAAGGAAAAAATCCCGGATCGAAATAAATTGAGAATCTTTTAATTAAGGTTTTTAGTTTTATATGCTTTTAATTTCCAGCAATTAAAAGCATATCTTTAGAAAATAAAAATTAGTAATGTGCATTTACTAGTTGGAGATTTTTTACTGAGATTTCGGTCAATATTTGGACAGTGCATTTCCAGGAATTATGAAAACCGATTTTGGCTTTATTGCATATCTTTGAGAATACTTGGTTTTGGAAATTCCTTGGTGTCCAAACTTCCTTGGTCTATAATTATTTAATTTTGCATTTCAAGCAAACTAATCCTCAAAGCCAGCAAAACTACCTAGTTGTGTTGTTACTGGTGGAGTCGTCTATTCAAAGAGGAAAGTACCCTAATTAGGCGAAATCTCTTACGACCGCTCGTTTTAAAGACTTCTTTGGGATTGGGAAACTCTACGAGTACCGTTGGTGGGAAAGTATATAATTGCAGTTTATTATTAGTATTCAATTGATTTGATTGACTAACGGTTGTTGAACTTTGATTGCACCTAGTTTGTTTATGCTTGAGAGTCTTCTCTTCTGATATAAGATTCACTCAAACTAGATCGAAGTTTCGACGGGGATCTTTAGACTGTTTGTAGATGTAAAGACGTCTTGTGATAATCCATTGTTAACAGACTCTGTTCTGTGTGTGATTGATCACAAGATATTCATGTTGATTGTGTGCAGGTGTTTATTGAAGATCTAAGAAGATTTGATGACGAAAAAGATTTCTGATTTGGGTTCATAATCTTTGGTGTGCACAAAACTTGATAGGCTGGGGATCCAACTATATTCGGTTTATCTTTGTGATAACGTTGATTGATTAGTTGAGTAGATCAGCATCAATACGTTTCTTTGTGATTCGAAGTATTTATTGCAAAGTCTAGACAATTACTTTGGTAATTTTTATTGGATAGATCTAAGAACCTGACAAAGGAGTTTATTGGGATAAACGGAAGAGCCTTTTGTCAAACTCATATCACGTTGTTTGAAAAGAGTTGTTACCGAACAGATTTGTTGTTCCTATACTGTTTGGAATACAAACCAAAGGAATTGTTCCAAGTGCGTGACTTATTGCAAGTTGGAGGCGCAGGGATACAGATGGAACTAGGTGAACTATAGGTTTAATTTCTTGGTCCCAACTATACGAAGTTGGTTTAGATTTTGTATAGCGGCTCAATCTTGAGAGTATTCAATTCTGGATAAGGTCCCGGGGTTTTTCTGCATTTGCAGTTTCCCCGTTAACAAAATCTTGTTGTGTCTTTTACTTTTCTATTTCCACAATTATAATTGTTTTTATTATAATTAGAAGTAAAATACACAAACGTTAATTCCTATTTACTTGATAGCAATCCTATTGTGTTTGGTTAAGTCCGAACCTATTATCAAGTAAACATACTTCGTTGTTGTATTGTCTCGATCTTTTATCCATAGTCAATCACACAAGTTATCTTGTTGTTGTATTATCTCGATCTCGTATCCATAGACCATCGCACGAAGTGTGAACCGATTAGTTGTATTGTCTCGACTCAGTCCATAGACAATCACTTTTGGAGAAAGGACTTATAGGTGGAAAAGTTTTAGATTGAGGTATATTTGGGTACCCTCGTCTTTTCAATTGGTATCAGAGCAGGCAAACACGAAAAGATCTAACAATATGTGTGATGCACTCCAACCTATAACACATGAGTCAAAGTAGAGTTAAGCGAGAGCGAAAACTAAAGAAAGACTCAGTTAACGTGTCACAAGATATGTGCTCAAAAGGAGATAGTTCTTCAATTTCAGGTTGCTCAATTGATGATGTCTCTAACGAGATATCTTTGAGTTCTATACTTGGGATTTCTGATGAAAGATCAAGTGTAAAAACATATGAACTAAAGGAATTGAGCAAACAATTTCTTATTTGTTCTAATGATCTTCTTTCAGCACTTGAAAGAGAACGAGATTTAACTTTAAATTTTGAAAATCTCGATGAAGAGCATAACTTGCTGAAAGAAAAATTCTCACAACAAATACAAAATAGTCTTTCTCAAGCTGAGAAAGATCGTAACGCGCCTCTTGAAAAAGTACATTTGTTGGAAAAGAAACTTGTTGAATCTGATGCAAGAATTAACTCTCAACAAAAGAACTTTAAAGAGAAAGAAAGAGAATATCTCACACGAGAAAAACGCCTTGAGGTTGATCTAGCTAGTGCTCTTGATAAAATCAAGACGTTGGAAGAAGAAAATTTGGACCTTAAGAAGTTCAATGTTAGCTCAAAAAATTTAACCTCAATGTTAGAAGCAAGTAGAAATCATCGTGATACACGAGGATTGGGCTATAAGGGAATAGATGCTTCACGTATTAGGAAAGAGGTAAAATTAGTTAAAGCTACAAATTCTTTTAAACCAGAGGCTTCCACTGATGTAAAAGATGCTCGTAAAGAAGGAAACCAGTCAAGCTTAAGAATCATGTTCAACCATACTCTTCAAGTATGAAAATCAAAGAGATCACTTCTGCTAATGTCAAGAAAGAAACAAAGTTGAACAAAGATAAGAAGAAGAAGAAGAAGAACTCAGACTTCGTATGTTACTAAGCATTGTTGTTATTGTGGTAATAAAGGGCATGTGGAATGGGGATGCAATATTTGTAAGATAAAAGATACACTTTCTTTTGTATCAAACGAATTGGCTAAGATTTCTTCCCAAAAGAACTCAGATTGTTATTGTCCTAAGTTTAGGCAAACGAATTATTATGATGATAGTTCAAATTTTGCATATCACTCGACAAGGACATCTCATAAAAAAACCCAATCATAGAAAGAGAGATGACTTTTTAAATTCAAAGAAAAGATATGATGTTCCAAATTGGAGAAAGGATGTTTCGCAAAGTATTCAAAAGGAAAATCGTCCTAATGATATGAAGGAGAAAGCTTCTTCTGCGAAACCCAACTCTAAATGGGTCCCAAAGTCCTCCATAGCCAAGATGGGACCAAAAGTTAGTCACAAGAATGACTCTCAGTTGTTAATTGTTGGTGACAATAATTATAAGAGTTTTCTTGAAAGACTAAAGAAAGACATCATGTCTGAAATCTCTTGTACTAGTGAACGTTGTGATAATGACACTCTTCATCACAAGTCAAAGAAGAAAAACAAAAGATGGAACAAGAGAAAATAAACCAACCAAGAGGTCAACAATGATGATTCTGTCTTAGTCACTCGTGACGAACAAGACAAGGCTCAACTCAACACAACCTAGTTGTGTTAGAATGTGCATGCTCACCTTGGTGCTCAATCTTTTGAAAGGTGAGGAAGCACATGAAAAACTGAGCACATGATCTCTCGGTTATTATATGACTAATTAATATCTTTAGGGAGATTGTTTTTCTTCTATACTCATACCTTATCTATCTATATTTGAGCTTTTTATAGAAACGGTAATTTTGAGTTTATGATGTTGATATCTACTGATCATATATGTATAGCTCTTGTTTTTACAGTTTAAACGAGCCAAAATCACTAATTTCGGACATTATATGCAAAAGTTATATCAAGAACAGTTTAGTGTCGTGATCCTTCACTAGTAACTACTGTAACCGATCCTAGTAGCTAGTTAAAGATTTTCGTAACCGATCCTAGTAGCTAGTTGGGATTTGTGTAACCGCTCCTAGTGGTTGGTCAATACGAAGGAGTGTAAAACTGTTTTGCCTATAACTTCTTCGTCCGAACCCGGAATGACCTCATTCTATTTTTTTGGTTTCGTAATTTAATTCCCTACAAGATTGAGGTAATTGCAATACTTGATTCTTTGTGTTGATGGTGGTTTTTAGCTTAGGGTTAAAATCGTAAAACCTTGCATCTGATGTGACGTCACTCTGTAAGGAAACAAAGTCGTGAGTGATAACCTCTCCGCTGGCATATCTATTGAGTCGTTCAATATATCTACATGAAATTTATCCAGACTGGGAACCATCCCAGATGTTCTGTAAATTTCGACGCCTTGCCTATATTCACTTAATATAAGTTCCTTTGAATGCATTTTATGTTATGTTCCCCGGTTGAACCCTTAATGTTGATATGGCATGACAATTTGTGTTCACTCGCAGCAGAGTAGCACGAATTTACAAATATCAAGGATAAGGTCTTTGCATAAGGTATTCAATCAGAAAAGCATGCTGCTCTCTGGCAATGAACTTAAAAGAACTCTGTGTCAACACATAGAATTCAATCAATTTCCCTGACTAACTTGCACAAGTTAGGATTTCGCGCCTCGCGCAGTATACCAGACCTTGCTTGACGAAAGTAAGCCTAGGAAAACTAGGAAATTAATCCGCCATGGATTAGTAGGTGCAAAGCCCTTCCCAGAATCAGAAAAAAAAGGGAGCCGCAGCAGCAAAGGGAGGCGTGGCCATGCCTTAGGCCAGCTGGCGCCACTTGCCATTGGCCACGCCCCATCCAAACCGGCCCTATTTCCCTCGACCAATCAGGCCGCTTTAAACTCGCCACGCGCACATAAGTTGTGGCTGGGACCATACTTTTCGGCCCCACTTCCCATCGACCAATCAGGTCGTTCTAAAGCCGCCACAGTCTCGCCAGAAGTGTAGCCATGCCCATGCTTGGTTGACCCTCTTTTAATCGACCAATCAGGCCGCTCTAAAGCCGCCACACTCTCAAAAGAAGTGTAGCCGCGCCTTATGTTTGGACGACCCCCTTTTCTTGGCCAATCAAGTCGCTCTAAGCTTACGACCATGCATTAAAGGCCAAACGCACCTGCCGCGCCACCATGCTAACTGGCAAGCCAAACGCGCCCTGCCACAACAACATATTGATTGGCATGCCAACATGCCACTCTGCCGTGGTAACGTTCCAACATGCCACTCTGCCGTGGTAACGTTCCAACATGCCACTATGCCGCGGTAACACACCTACATGCCACTTCGTGGCAACCTACCATAAATAGTGCCATACGTGCTAATCTACCTCCTGTTCGTGGACGATGCCATGAAAAGCTTAAGATTAGGGTTTTCGGGTCAAAATCACGCCTACGCATTTACCAAATCCCTAATTTCCAGTCGTGGCACAAATCATGTCACTTCGACCCCACAACATGCCACGAGCCGTGTGGGGACCCGGGAAGCCCTGGGGTTGGCGCCATATCATAGCCACCCACGACAATCCCTACTCCAGTGGCCGTTTCCACACTATGGCCTTTCCATAACTCCTTTGGAATAGCTATGGCTCCCTTTACACAAAAGTATCGTCATGCCGCGGTCGCATGCCACACGCACTAATTAGGGTTTCGACATGCCAAACCCTAATCTGGGAAAAGTGCTACGCCAACCAAAGCCAAATAATGTTTCCCAGAGCGATGGGATTGATGTGGAAACAAGGCCAATATTGCCACGCCACACATGGGTCCAACACCACGGCGCCGAACCCTAGCCTTGGCCATGCCGTCAAGCCCTAACTTTGGCCACGGAGCCGAATATTAGCTTTGGACATGCTACAACGCCACAGGCGTGGGCATGCCACAACGCCACTGGCATGCCGCTATGCCACGGCTACTAGCATTCCGTCATGCCACGGATACTAGCATGCCTCCATGCCACGGATACTAGCATGCCGCCATGCCACGGCTACGCTACTGGCATGCCGTTATGCCATGGCTCCACCAGGCACCATTATGCCAATGGCGCCACTCCACTATACAACAAGATGCGGCCATGATCAATGGCCATCCTTCCTAATGAGATGCAATCTCGGCCATCCAAGTTCGCCACTGAACTAACAGAGTTGTGGCAAGTTTCAGGCGACCATCTGCCTAAATCTAGTGGCCATGTCTACGCCAGACGCCACTTGCACCACTGTGCCACCGGCATGCACGAGCCACACCATCCATGCCACGTTGCCACTGGCGTATACCACCGCACCATTATCATGCGCCAACACAAGGTAGGCATAATCAACGGCTACCCTCCTTCATGAGATGCGATCTCAGCCATCAAAGTTCTCCACCGAACTAATAAACCTGTGGCAAATTTTAGGAGACCAGCCAAAACGAGCCTAATAGCATTACATGTTGTTTTCCTGCGGTAAGTCCCTTGACTTTGACTTGCCACACGTATCGAAGTGCTACATGTTTTCCACGAAAACGCTCGAGACATCAAACATGTCACAAACTGGGGGATGCTCATCAGGGTATTGGTCTGGCGGTTTACAGCGTGCAAGAGAGTGTCATGAAGTGGGACAATTAGTGGTGGTGAAAAGTAACGGTGTAAACAAATTTATTTCATTCATCATGGAAGCATAATGTCTGACGGTTACACGAATTCACTTCCTTCATCATGGAAGCATAACGCCTGACGGTTACATATTACTCTTTTCTTCCAACACTCAATCGTTTCCACTTCCTACGAGACCAGGGTACGTTTCAATATGACTTGTATAAATAGGCTTCACCTATTTCACCAAACAACAAGTTTTGGTCGGCAACAATACAATATCTAGAAATCACCTGGTAGCTTTCCATTCTGCTAGCCGGTTCTACTTTATAATACAAGTCATAAACAACCACACCTTCAGAATCAATTATTCTGGTCTCAACACTCTCTTCGCTTCCCTCCCTAAGACCAACCCTTCTCCTTCACCTTGTGACCGAAGCAAGCCTGGAATGACCATTTCTTGGTTTAGACCAGGATTGTAAAGATTGATCTCTCGAATCAAAAGTACTCCCGTGCAGTACATTGTTTAGGGTCTAGACTCGTTTCTCATCCACACACCCAAAATTACCAAAACCAGCAGAAACGGTTTTCACCCACAAACAATTGGCGACCACAGTGGGAAATTAATCTCTCGGTTGCAAATTCAACTCTCAATTCCATCATCCTACCAGTAAAATGCAATGCTTCGAAGCGCATCGTCCAAGAAAAGATGGATCCAGGAGAATTATGTCTGGGGACTAGAGATTCTCCGCCTTACCGTGGATCGACATGAAGATGATCCACAGACAATAAAGAATGACTGGGGACTTCTCGCGGTAAGGAGGGCATCACATAAAGATTCGGATTCACTCCCTGAAGATTCAGTTTTGGTGAAAGACCCTAAAGTGAGTAAGTTTTGTCAGATAATGTTTACACGATCTGTTGTTTGGGTTTTCACATTTGCAATAGAAGCTGGAAACCCAATCATCCCAAGATTTCATATCTTTCCTTTTCTCATACAAAATTTAAGGTTTCGCAATTTTCCCGGATGATTTTGCTACTTACATTCGCAATTCAGATTTTGACATATCGATTGATCAAAGGGCCATTATTCCAAAATAATCCAAAAACTCTTATTAGAAACAATCATCTATCAATCTAAAAACCAGAAAATCAAACCATAAACTAGGCGTTTCTTTTGCCTTTCAAAAAAAAAAACTTAAGAAAAGAAAGTTCAGAAGACAGAAGATATTCAAGGGAAATCATTCAACAAAGGTTCATTCTTCTTGGAGAAAGCATCCTTCGCGCTTTGAAGAGCCGCCTGTTTCAACTTCAACTCCTGAGACAACCTTTCAACTTTTGCTTCCTGTTGGTTGATCACATCCACAGAGGGACCTTCGATCGCTTCAGCCTGTAACTTTTGGATCTCGGAAAAACCATCACACAACCAGGAGACGTTAAACTCAAAGTCTACACATACATCCCGGTGAAACTTCCAGCTCGAAATTACATCTCCTGAAATAGTGTGGTCGGTTACGTTGCACATGTCATGAATTGAGGATAAGGCTTCTTCTACACGCTTAACCAACACAAATCGGCTGGTGATCTTTTTAGTTGTTGCGATATGTCCATACCTTTCCCATATTTTGGTATACAGCTCCGCGTATTTTATTGGCACACTGAATCCTCCAATCAACATGTGACCCTCAAAAGGAGCATCAAACGGAGGATCGAAAACAACACCTGCTGCTGGATGTGCAACTAGCAAATATTCTTTGGGAATAATCACGCCCGTCGTCACAACAACGTTTTCCGCTATTGGGGACACAATAACATCTTCACGACGATCAATCTCCATCTTCAGATTACTAGCGGGTACGGTTTCCATGATTGGAGACACAGTTATATCTTCATTGCCATGAATCTCCATCTCAGGGTTATTTTCAGAAGAGGCTTTTTCCTGTGATATCATCAATTGAATATTTGCTCCATATAAATAAATAAGTCCAAAAGGAAAAACGTGTGAAAACTCACCGACTCATCTGTGGGCCCGGTGTAACTAGGAGAAGACACGTTGCTGCGCTCTGAAGTGCTTTCCCCGTCATCACTGGATTTTGAATCTTCTTCTTCACTTTCCTCCTCATCAGCCGAAGGCTCAGTATTACCAGACTTTTCTTCAGAAGCTATTTCCTGACCACGTGCAAGCTTGGCGAAGGTGTTTGAACTGTCGAGACCCTGAGTAAAAAGAAGAAAATATTTTCAGTGGCAACGATCCAGAATGTTCACGCAATTCAGGAAGAGAATCATACGTACTTGCATGTTGGAAGAACTGAAGGTCACCGGGGCTGTCGAAGCCGATTGAAAACCGCCTGCACGACTTTTTGACCTTCGCTCCTTTTTCTGGGGACAGTCTTCACTTGAGTTAGAAGATTTCCGCTTACACGGAGAAGGAAATATCAACAACCCGTGCTTCGCCAAAACTTTAAAGGAGGGCTTGCCGCGTGGATCTGTCACAACATTCTGCACGAATTGCTGGATGAAAAGGAACTCTCCCCGCCAGAAAGCATTATATTTGGGGGTTGCCACCGATTTTCTCCCTGAAAGCAGAAAACGAAGGCTCTTATGCTCTCCCAGGGCACTGCTATCAAAAACAACTGGCAACAGTTTTTCTGGAGGCGTTGATGGACGGCAGAATGGAACCCCCTGATCAAAGCCCATATGATGAGCGGCCCTGTCAAATATTATATGGGACCGCTTCCAAAATTCCTTGAAAAGGGATGGCACGTATCCAGGTATGCAGCTTCGCATGAATATGACTTCTCCAACGGTTATATCCACTCCATCAGAATGTAATGTTATGTCCGGGGCGGAAGCAAAAGTGTTTGGCTGAACTATGGACGCATGGACCGAAGCCCATGGACGGAAGTTTATTGCATTCACGTCGTCGAGAAAATTGACGAGTTTTGAGCTAGGTCTTGGACGCTTCTTTGACCAACGAAGTATCCTAGAGCCGCCATATGTGTCAGGAAGTGAAGTTATTAGATTAGGAGTGTAGTGCTTAAAATGCTCCCACAACCATGCTTGGAGAAAGGCGACATGGACATACGAGTCCACCTTCATGTACCCATTAGAAGCATACATGTCTGCTGCTAAGCAATCCAGATGAGTATACAAGGAGCCAAAGAACAAGTTGCCTATGGGAAGAGCCACGCCTTTCGCCAATTTGATAGAAAAGTTGATGACATTCTACCTTATTTCTTTCCTGACAGAGCCATCATCAAAAATATCTCTGGATAACCACAAGGCTAAAAATGCAGCGACATGGAGCGTATCGTCCAGTACCAAAGTCGGCTCCGGCTCCTTGGGGAACCATTCAAACACCCACCAAGTATAAAATCACTTTTCCTCATTGTCCTTCTGAACATATTCTTCCGACTTCCTAACCAGAGTAGCGTGCATTTCCTCTTCCTCCTCGGACAAGACGACATCAAGTTTCCCAATTATTGGAAGATTCAATAGGACGGCTATGCTCTCCAAAGTAATAGTCATCTCGCCCCACCTACATATGGAAGTATGAGTCTCCATACACCACCTAGAGATGAAAGTGATCAGACCTGCAATGTCTTTCCTAATCTGAAGTGTCGCAGACGCCATGACAACATTCATGATTTTCCCCTTAACCATATTAGCTTTGACGTGGTCATGAATTATCAAAAATCTCATCCATCCTTCGTAAGAGCGCAATGGGCTTTGGCAGATTTTAAAGTCGATAGAAGAAGCTAGATACTCTTTCCTCTGGAGACAAAACCGTATCACACGCAATGGTGAAATCGACTGAACCTATCCTTCGTTCTTTGAGCCAGTCAGAAAAGTTTCCACATGACTAGGATGCGTCCTTACAGCTGTGCAAGGTTCTGTGAAGAATTCGTCATCCGTATTCGGCTTGTCCTTGGAGTTGTTAGCATTTCTCGGCACGACGGTAGAACTGTTTCCAGGTGGCATATTAACAAGAATTTCTTACGCTACTTCTCACTTTTGGAATAACTACAACAGAGCAAAAACAGGAAAAGGGTTACTACTCTGAAGAAAAACCATGCGTGAGGATTTTGTTAGAAAAATTGGATACAATGATCAAAAACCAACCACAATTTTTCTACAGGAAAATTTTCTTTGGTCACATGTTATGGCACTCACGGCCAAAAGGAATGGGGACTGACGCTTATTCAGCGCAAGGACATGTATTGCCGCGGGGAAACATGTTTTTGGCCAAGACCGTGCCTTGCCGCTAGAATGATGCTCACTGACAAAAAAAAAAACAAACTAAAACTAGGTTTTATGGAGGAAGGAGCTAATGGCGTCCACTCTCCCATGCGTGCTCGCTTTGCATAATATTTAGCCTCATTGTTATTAATGTTGTGGCTAACGCTATTACATGCCACAATACTACTAGCAGAGAGGAATCATTCATACTGAAGTATTTCTACGAGTTCATGGAAGATATGCTTATGGCTAGGGTTTACACCAACACAGAAGAGCAAACAAAAGAAGAAACGTTGAGGTACGTACCTGAAATATGCTCGCCTTCTTTGTTGCTACTGCTCTGCCTCTAGCACCAAGACGTGGAAACAAAGCCAACAATACAAAAACAAAGAAATAAGTAGCGCCTTTTATAGGCATAACACTTTTGGAGTTTGAGTGGAAGAAGGGTTTCTTGCTTGAGTTATACAGGGAAAAAGGCAACCGGGCCCGCGCTGACAACGCTCCACGGCGCCAACAGTCCGCGTCCAAGCTGGGGCCAACAATCCGCGTCCAAGCCAAGCATCCATCTCTGCCCATTCTACGGCCTAGCCGGATCCATCTTCACGGTTTGATAGACAAAGTTTCAAGTGTTATTCACACCATTCCAATCTAGCAGCGCCATTCCAAGCTAGCTGCGCCATCAACCACTCCAAGTTAGCCGCGCTATCCACCTTTCCGTAGCCAGCCAAAACGGCGCCATTCTAGATGTTCAAACCAGCGCCATCTCCACCAACCAAGGAAGCGTTATCCTGGCCGTTCAAAGGAGTACCATCTCCATACGTTCCGTGACCTAGCCAGCTAGATCCATTCACCGATTCGCGGCCAAGTTGCAGTGCCATCTCTGCCAATCAGTGGCCAAAGTTTCAGCGCTGACGCCAACACCCTATGGCCAAGTCAGAATTGCGCAGATCCGCCAACACAGGGATCACGGATTCCTCATGCCCTCCGCAAAAGGTTAGTTGAATTTCCTCGGAAATCTCTTCACGTCTTTTCCTTTAGATTTTACTTTTGTCTGTCACCATCTCATGCTTACCCCGCAAAAATGCCACTGTTACGTGCCAAGCAGGGGACTTAATACTGATGGTGGTTTTTAGCTTAGGGTTAAAATCGTAAAACCTTGCATCTGATGTGACGTCACTCTGCAAGGAAGCAAAGCTGTGAGTGCTAACCTCTCCGCTGGCATATCTATTGAGCCGTTCAATATATCTACATGAAATTTATCCAGACTTGCAACCATCCCAGATGTTCTGTAAATTTCGGCGCCTTTCATATATTCACTTAATATAAGTTCCTTTGAATGCCTTCTATGCTATGTTCCCCGGTTGAACCCTTAATGTTGATATGGCATGACGATTTTTGCTCACTCGCAGCAGAGTAGCACGAATTTCCAAATATCAAGGATAAGTTCTTTGCATAAGGTATTCAATCAGAAAAACATACTTTTCTCTGGAAATGAACTTAAAAGAACTCTGTGTAAACACATAGAATTCAATCAATTGCCCTGACTAACTTGCAAAAGTTAGGGTTTCGCGCTTCGCGCAGTATACCAGACCTTGCTTGACGAAAGTAAGCCTAGGCAAACTAGGAAATTAATCCGCCATGAATTAATAGGTGTAAAGCCCTACCGAGAATCAGAAAAAACAGGGAGCCGCAGAAGCAAAGGGAGGCGTGGCCATGCCTTAGGCCAGCTGGCGCCACTTGCCATTGGCCACGCCCCATCCAAACCGACCCTATTTCCCTCGACCAATCAGGTCGCTTTAAACTCGCCACGCACACATAAGTTGTGGCTGAGCCCATACTTGCCGGCCCCACTTCCCGTCGACCAATCAGGTCGCTCTAAAGCCGCCACACTCTCGCCAGAAGTGTAGCCACGCCCATGCTTGGCCGGCCCTCTTTTAGTCGACCAATCAGGTCTCTCTAAAGCCGCCAAACTCTCACCAGAAATGTAGTCGTGCCTTACGTTTTTCCGACCCCCTTTTCTTGGCCAATCAAGTCGCTTTAAGCTTACCACCATACATTAAAGGCCAAACGCACCTTGCCGCGCCACCATGCTAACTGGCAAGCCAAACGCGCCCTGCCACAACAACTTATTGATTGGCATGCTAACATGCCACTCTGTCGCGGTAAAGTGCCAACATGCCACTCTGTCGCGGTAACGTGCCAACATGCCACTTCGTGGAAACCTGCCATAAATAGCGGCATATGTGCTAATCTACCTCCTGTTCGTGGCCAACACCATGAAAAGCTTAAGATTAAGGTTTTCGGGTCAAAAGCACGCCTACGCGTTTAGCAAAGCCCTAATTTTTAGTCGTGGCACAAATCATGTTACTTCGACCCCACAACATGCCACGAGCCGTGTGGGACCCGGGATGCCCTGAGGTTGGCGCCATATCATAGCCACCCACGAAAATCCCTACTCCAGTGGCCGTTTCCACACTATGGACTTGCCATAACTCCTTTGGCATAGCTATGGCACCATTTACACAAAAGTATCGCCATGCCGCAGACGCATGTCACACACACTAATTAGTGTTTCGACATTCCAAACCCTAATTTGGGCAAAGTTGCTACGCCAACCAAAGCAAAATAACGTTTCCCAGAGCGATGGGATTGATGTGGCAATAGGGCCAATGTTGCCACGCCACACGTGGGTCCAACACCACGGCGCCAAACCCTAGCCTTGGCCACTCCGCCAAGCCCTAACTTTGACCACGAAGCCGAATCTTAGATTTGGCCATGCTACAACGCCACAGGCGTGGCCATGCCACAACGCCACTGGCATGCCGCTATGCCACGGCTAGTAGCATGTCAATATTCCACGGCTACTAGCATTCCGCTATACCACGGCTACTAGCATGCCGCCATGCCACGGCTACGCCATTGGCATGCCGCTATTCCATGGCTACACCAGGCACCACTATGCCAATGGCGCCACTCCGCTATACAACAAGATGTGGCCATGATTAATGGACATCCTTCCTCATGAGATGCAATCTCGGCCATCCAAGTTCACCACTGAACTAACATACTTGTGGCAAGTTTCAGGCGACCAGCTGCCTAAATCTAGTGGCCATGGGTACGCCAGACGCCACTTGCACCACCGTGCCACCGGCATGCACGAGCCATACCAGCCATGCCACATTGCCACTGGCGTATACCACCGCGCCATTATCAGGCGCCAACACAAGGTATCCATAATCAACGGCTACCCTCCTTCATGAGATGCGATCTCAGCCATCGAAGTTCGCCACCGAACTGACAAACCTGTGGCAAATTTTAGGCGACCAGCCAAAACGAGCCTAATAGCATTACATGTTGTTTTCCTACGGTAAGTCCCTTGACTTTGACTTGCCACACGTAGCGAAGTGCTACATGTTTTCCACGAAAACACTCGAGACATCAAACATGTCACAAACTGGGGGATGCTCATCAGGGTATTGGTCTGGCGGTTTACAGCGTGCAAGAGAGTGTCATGAAGTGGGAAAATTAGTGGTGGTGAAAAGTAACGGTGTAAACAAATTCATTTCCTTCATCATGGAAGCATAATGTCTGACGGTTACACGAATTCACTTCCTCCATGATGGAAGCATAACGCCTGACGGTTACACGTTACTCTTTTCTTCCACCACTCAATCGTTTCCACTTCCTACGAGACCAGGGTACGTTTCAATATGACTTGTATAAATAGGCTTCACCCATTTTCACCAAACAACAAGTTTTGGTCGGCAACAACACAGTATCTAGAAATCACCTGATAGCTTTCCATTCTGCTAGCCGGTTCTACTTTCTGATACAAGTCATACACAACCACACCTTCAGAGTCAACGATTCTGGTCTCAACACTCTCTTCGCTTCCCTCCCTAAGACTAACCCTTCTCCTTCACCTTGTGACCGAAGCAAGCCTGGAACGACCATTTCTTGGTTTAGGCTAGGATTGTACAAATTGATCTCTCGAATCAAAAGTACTCCCGTGAAGTACATTGTTTAGGGTCTAGACTCGTTTCTCATCCACACACCCAAAATTACCAAAACCAGCAGAAACGGTTTTCACCCTCAAACACTTTGTTGAATATTTATGGTGTCTTGCAAATTGATTTATGAGATGTATGTTTTCGGTTTTCATAACCTTAATATTCGATCTCATATGGTGTGAACCCTTATGGTTTGCGTGACTTTTTGGTTTAAAAGGATTAAGTTCTAGACCATGTTGGTAGGCTTTATCAAAGGATCATAAGGGGTTCCAATTGAAACAAATATGTGAAAAAGTCACAATATGTTGAATCATTTGGTTTAGCATAAAAGCATATGAGTTTCGTGGTTTCAACTTTTGCTTTGCATTAGTTAAAACCGATTTTCAACCTTTCTCTGGTAAAGGCTGGTGTTTGTTTTTGTTCTTTTGTCTTGCAAGAGGATGACAACACAGTGATATTCCGCCACAGAAAGATGCGAAGAAAAGGTGAAGAGGATGCGGAGCTTGAGGTAACGAATTTGTTAGTTAATCGTTTTCCTGTTTAAGAAAAGCATGATTTTATTGCATATATTTATTGCTTTTGCTTAACAAAATTTCGGTACAATTGATGTTTATTCCATTATTTGTGTATGGATGTGGGTGTGATTCAATTGTTTCTGGTTAAGAAAAACTATTGTTATCTTGCTTTATTGTTTGGTATCAATTGTTTAGGCTTACAAAATTTCGGTGCAATTGCGGTTCTATAATGTCTATGTTTGTTTCAATTGCTTTCGGTTGAGGTAAATAATTATACAAGATGATTTATTTGGTTTGTATGAATTTTTTATGGCTTAACAAAAGAGTTTTCGGATGAATTGTTTAGTCCAATTCGATTCCGGATAATAGAAACTAAGTTAATTCTGATCTTAGTTAGACTTATCAAAGTGGAAGTTTCGGTTATTCAAAGTCTAATCAAATGCCTTAAAAAGAAATGCTAGTTAACTAACCTAGTATTTGTCTTGTTTAAAAGTGAAAGGTCTAAGTTATTATTTGAATAATTAGAACCTGATGAGAAAAATAGAGTTAATTCTGATCTTTATTTTGGTCTTATCGAACAAGCGATTGTATTTGTACAATCGGTTTAGCAAAGGAACTAAAGTACTTAGTCGATTTTTGGTTTGCTAAACTATTAGGGAAAATTGCTTAGGGAAATTGTTTCCTTGGTAACATATCAAAACAAAATTACTTTGTAGTTTCGGTTTTGATATTGGTTATCAAAAATGGTGTATGGAACCCTCGTGCTTAATTCTTAGGTTTTGCAATTCTTTTGATATTTGTAAGATCCTTTCGGTTTGTCCTTTATTTGCTCGTACCTTTGTCATTTTGTGACAAAAAGGGGGATAAATATATGGAGTAAACAAGTGATTTGGTATCACTAAGGAAAGGACAATGGTGCTTAAACGTTATATCTAACAAAAGAGTAAAGCATAGACTAAGGGGGAGTAGCATATCATATTGATACTTGTAGTTACATGAACTACAAAAGGAATAACAAAGATGTGCGGATAGAAAATGTACCTATCTTACCTTTAGGGGGAGTACTAGCTTTGCTATTATAATGTCAACATCGGTATTTTATGGATTGAATGTATACAGGTTATTGTTCTGTTGAAACTCGGAATCAAGCGTATATGTAATGAATTCTTGTAATTTGTTTATCCATATGATGTAAGAGTTTTGTCACTCAAATTGACAAAGGGGGAAATTTTTAGAGCATAGCTCGGTTGAACCCACCAAGCGTTGGTATGTCAAGTTTGGTTGTCATATTTTAGTGAATCAAAACTCATTTAAAGAGTCACTTGATTATTTATTAGAGTCAACTTCGTATAGGTTAGCTAGAAAGTTACTAGGATATGAGACTTACAAGTATTACGTGAAGACTTGAAGAATGTGAAGAAGTAAAGAGCTACAACGACGACATCATCCTTCCACTTGAGGTTAGTAATGTTTGACTTGAAATGTTTCATTCCTAATGTATCTTTCAAGTCGTGCATATTGAAAACATAACTGCGAAGCTGTGAATGATTATACTCTAGTTAGACATAGTATTAAGGAATTACAATACGAAGTATAACATCTATCTTTTGAACTTCGTATATCAGACATCGACATAATCGTATGAATGCTATTGTGATTATGTGTATGGGTATGGGTGAAGATTTCGTCCTAGGAAACAATGTTTTAAATTCGTTTAAAGGAAGTAAATTCATGAACTTGTTTTGTGAATCGAAAGGGAAATCGCTCGGCTTTTTGGTATTGTTATTCATTGCAAATCTTTGGATTACCAATCTTTAGTATAACCGCTCATAACTTGTTTATGTATCTTGGTAAAACTATTCACAAGTCCTGACTTTTGTATTGGTATGACTTTTATTAGTGAAACCGATCTTAAGTAATCACCTGAGATGGTATGATCGATATTTGTAATTGGCGTGACCATTCCTAGTCATTGGGTGACCAATCCTAGAACTTGGTTGGGACTAATCACAAGATGTGTAATTGATCCTTGTAGTAGGTTAACAAGTTTTAGTAATTGGTGTGACCGATCCTATAACTTGTGCAATCGAATACAAGTTTATACCATATACATGTGGTAACCGATCCTAGTACCTAGTCAACCAACTTTTGGTAACTAGTGTGACCGATCCTATTACCCACATGGAGGTAGAACCAAAACTTGTTTTGGTATAACCGTTAAACCCATTAATGGTGATTGAATGTTTTTGATCAATCACATAGTTCTTGGAAATCAGATGAACCAATATTCTAAACTCGTTAGGAAGTGTGGCAAATCGGTTCCATGATTGTAAATATGAAAAAGGATTTACAAAGTAAAGATGTCGACATACTTTGCACATGTTCAGTAACTCTTATCTTTTATTGTTCAAAGATATTCCTTAATAGCTAAAGGAAAGAATCCCGGATCGAAATAAATTGAGAATCTTTTAATTAAGGTTTTTAGTTTTATATGCTTTTAATTTCCAGCAATTAAAAAGCATATCTTTAGAAAATAAAAATTAGTAATGTGCATTTACTAGTTGGATATTTTCTACTGAGATTTCGGTCAATAGTTGGACAGTGCATTTTTCAGGAATTATGAAAACCGATTTTGGCTTTATTGCATATCTTTGAGAATATTCGGTTTTGTAAATTCCTTGGTGTCTGAACTTCCTTGGTCTATAAATAATGAAGTTTGCATTTCAAGCAAACTAATCCTCAGAGCCAGCAAAACTACCTACTTGTGTTGTTATTGGTGGAGCCGTCTATTCGGAGAGGAAACTACCCTAATTAGGAGAAATCTCTTACGACCGCTCGTTTTAAAGACTTCTTTGGGATTGGGAAGATCTACGAGTACCGTTGGTGGGAAACTAGATAATTGCAGTTTATTATTAGTTTTCGATTGATTTGATTGACTAATGGTTGTTGAACATTGATTGCACCTAGTTTTTTTATGCTTGAGAATCTTCTCTTCTGATATAAGATTCACTCAAACTAGATCGAATTTTCGACCGGGATCTTTAGACTGTTTGTAGATCTAAAGACGTCTTATGATAATCCATTGTTAACAGAATCCGTTCTATGTGTGATTGATCACAAGAGATTCAAGTTGATTGTGTGCAGGTGTTTATTGAAGATCTAAGAAGATTTGAAGACGAAGAAGATTTCTGATTTGGGTTCATAATCTTTGGTGTGCACAAAACTTAATCGGCTGGGGATCCAACTATAATCGGTTTATCTTTGTGATAACCTTGATTGATTAGTTGAGTAAATCAGCATCAATATGTTTCTTTGTGATTCGAAGTATTGATTGCAAAGTCTAGACAATTACTTTGTAATTGTTATTGGATAGATCTAAGAACCTGAAAAAGGTGTTTATTGGGATAAACGGAAGAGCCTTTTGTCAAACTCATATCACGTTGTTTGAAAAGAGTTGTTACCGAACATATTTGTTGTTCCTTTACTGTTTGGAATACCAACCAAAGGAATTGTTCCAAGTGCGTGACTTATTGCAGGTTGGAGGCACAGGGATACAGACGGAACTAGGTGAACTGTAGGTTTAGTTGCTTGGTATCAACTATACGAAGTTGGTTTAGATTTTGTATAGAGGCTTAAACATGAGAGTATTCAATTCTGGACAAGGTCCCGGGGTTTTTTTCATTTGCAGTTTCCTCGTTAACAAGATCTTGTTGTGTCTTTTACTTTTCTATTTCCGCAATTATAATTATTTTGATTATAATTAGAAGTAAAATACACAAACGTTAATTCCTATTTACTTGATAGCAATCCTATTGTGTTTGGTTAAGTCCGAACCTACTATCAAGTAAACATACTTCGTTGTTGTATTGTCTCGATCTTGTATCCATAGTCAATCACACAAGTTATCTTGTTGTCGTATTGTCTCGATCTCGTATCCATAGACGATCACACGAAGTATGAACCGATTAGTTCTATTGTCTCGACTCAGTCCATAGACAATCACTTTCGGAGAAAGGACTTCTAGGTGGAAAAGTTTTAGATTGAGGTATATTTGGGTACCTTCGTCTTTTCATTCTCAACTGGCAAGGGATCTCCGCTCCTCATGCATGCAGTTAACATGTTGGAAACACGCTTGAACCTATTCACCTATTTTTATACATAATGACATGACATCAAACGGTTATTACCTATGATTTATAGCCGTAATATAAAACGAAAAGTGTATAAGAATACGCACCAGTCTATCATAATCATTTGGCTTGTCTTTGAAGATACAATTATAACTGGACCCCGCCGAAGTAGTCTTTGATTTAACTTCACGGATAACCAATGGATGGGATATGTTCCTATACCAACTCATATAGCCTGGAGAATTTTCATCACCTCGGGTGACAGGTCTACCAGTGTTGATAATGAACTCAGTCCTCTTGTCCCAGTTATCAAGAACTGTAGGTGGTCCTGAGTGAACTATCGTAAGATTGTCACCACTAGAAGAGCAAAAATCCAACTCCAATTTGTAGTAATCCCCGAAGTGATCCATCTGTTGATGTTGTACATACACGTGTTGTCGCATCACCCTATAGGGGTTGTACATCACATATCCTGTGGGGTGCTACAAAGCATCACCCTATAGGGGTTGTACATCGGTTTATATGCCCACTAGCTCGGTCTTCCTTGTATGGATCAAAGCATGCATCCGAGGCCTTCATTTGGTCCAAAATCTTCCTCATGCGAATCAACTGCTGCTCTTTTGTCCTAGAACGGTTGTCTTCAGAGATATACTTTGTTCCTCTAGGAGTACCTTTGTGCCACTCCAGGTTCTCTCCTGACAACTTCAGGATAGGGACGTGGTCATAGATCCATGCCTATATAGATAAGAAACCAAGTATTAGTAAATGGATTTTAAACAATCTCAAGTAACAGTACATAAATTGCAACAGAATATACATAATTGGAATATGGTGACTTCCGAATACAGAATATATTCAAATGTTAATAATAAGTAATTCCTTCCGAATATGCAACATTTGGAGTTCAGTAAACTCTAATTTTTTAGCCTATATAATCGGTAGTAATTTCCCAACATTAAATTTCGATTCTAAATAATCGGAAGTAAAACTAAGTAATATGTTTCCGAATAACCAACATTTGGAAGTTAAAAACGTGCATGTCCTACCGAATATGCATCATTTGGAGTTCAGTAAACTATAGTTTTTTGGACTATATAATAGGTAGTAATTTCCCGAGACTAAGTTCTGACTCTAAACAATCGGAAGTAAAACTATGTAATATGTTTGCGAATAAACTACATTCGTAAGTTAAAAATGTGTAGATCCTACCGAGTATGCGTCATTTGGAGTTCAGAATATATATCATTTATATTGTCTACCGAATAACTATAGATTGACTTATAGAGTTAAAAAAAAACCTGCAATAGAGCCACGTTCCCGACAACTTGGATAGTTCCTTGCCTCGACGCCTTTCTTAACTCTTCCATCAAGAATGCTAGGCATGTCGTGCCCCAAGAGTAGTCACCGACTTCATGGAGAAGATACAAAAGATGTAGAAGGTTGGCGTCGATCCGGTTTCCAGAAGTATTGTGGAAAATAACACATCCCAATACACAAAGGAGATATGCGGTGGCCGCGTGATCAACTTGCTCATCATTTAACGTTCCTTTTTTTTTTCTTTTTCCAAGGTGCTCGGAACTTATTCATCAAAATAGTAGTGTTGATTGTCTAGTTCTGTAACTTGCATGCCTTATGAAATCTTCTCTTGATGTCTCTTCATCCCAACCTAAGCACTTTTTAGTTAGAGCATAAAGTTGTTCCCAAGATAACTGTTTTGTGTAGTGCAACTTCACAGCTGTGCCTTGTTCAGGGAGGTTAAGAATCTGTAGAGCATCATCTGGGGTAATCGCCATCTCCCCAAACGACATATGAAAGGTGTCGGTCTCAGGATACATTCTCTCCACGAACGCCGATATAGCCACACGATCATGTTCCAACATTTAATTATCGGTAGCAGCAGCTAACCCCGAGTTGGCTATAATAGTCCTGAACCTTTCATATTCACCGGATAAAGGCCATACAAGCATTTTTGTTGGTGCGGCGGTGGGTTTGAGTAGACGAACCGCATCTTGATGATACTCTTAAACACAAGAAAAATGTTTAAAATACATATAAAAACCCTTAATACAACTATTACGATAGAACACATAGACAATACGTTAATAAAAAGGATACCATTATTATTACCTCGGTTTCGTATATGTCTTTGGCCCAGGAAGTCTTTGTATCCAAATAACAATTTTCCTCCATCCTCCGGTAGCCCAACGATTTTGCCTGCTGAAATATTCTTCACCTTCAAGTGCTCAGGGACAAGATGTGATGCTTTCTTAGCAATTTCCTTCTTTCCACTCTCTCCTCCTTTTTTGGTTTTTTTTGGTACCACTTTGTTGTCCTTGTTCTTGTACTGTTGGCACTCGATCAATTGGTTCAATTTCTTGTTGGTATGTAACTTGTGGAGCACTTTGTTCTACACCGCCTTGTTCACTGCCTTGTGGAACAGTTGGTTCATTACCTTGTTGACTGGCTTGTTGAGCACTTGGTTTCACACCTTGTTGACTGCCTTGTGGAGCAATTGGTTCTACATCTTGTTGAGCACTTGAATTTCCCTTGGCACTCCTTTCTCTCCTAGCACTAGCTGACACTTTCTTACTCCCTTCTCACGAGGCCCTAAGTCGCCTGTTTTGGGGGCTTTCTTAGCTCGACTTTGCCTAAACAATAAAATAAGAAAAGTTTACAAACTATACAATCGGAAGCAAAAATACACAAACAAAACCCGAATGTAGACAATCGGAAACATTTTGTATAAGTAAATTTGTTTGCTACCGAATACTCATCAATTGGAGTTCAGGAAACTCTGAATTTTTCAGCCTATATAATCTGAAGTCATTAATAATATTTTCTACCGAATATATACTGGCCCCAAAACTATTTCAGTTTCAACATTTTACAATCGGAAGTATAGAACATTATTCTCTTCCGAATATTTCCTGGCCCCAAAATGGGATTTTGCCTAAATCACAATTTTGAGAATTTTTCAAAATATATATATTCGGTAGTAAGTGTACTACCGATTACTGTGTCTCTACATCAACATTATTTGAAGTCCAAAAAAACTTTAAACTACCGATTATATACATTTTTTACACAGGAAGATATGAGAAACAATATTCGGAAGTTAAACTATAAATACATCTACCGAATATAGACTATGTTCTTCAGAAACGAAGAACACGACTACATTCGGAAGTAATGTAGCATTAATATCTATTGAAATTGGGTAAATAACCGAAAACCCTAGAAAAAAATTTTCTCGATTCGTCGAATTAAAGCGAAATAAACCCAAAAATTGATAGAGTCTTACCTAATTGGGGCCATTTTAAGTTGCCAGAATGTTTGACTATTAGATTCGCCACCACCAACTACATCCGCGGCTTCGTGTTCTTCACGTCTTCGTCATTTTCAGCAACAATTTCTTTATTTCTTGCTGCAATTCCAATACCCGACACTGCGAACTACGTTTTTCGTTCGAGCTCTTTTGGGTTTATCTTTTGATGACATCGTTGAAAAAAAGAATCGACGATGTTTTGATTTTACGATTCACGACGACGATGAATTGAATAGAAGAACGAGGGGAAAAAAATTCCTCCACAATCGGGAGAGAAGGGGAAGAGCAGAATAAGAATAGTTGAAATGGGTTGAAATGTTTTTGATTTGGTTTTTATTTTCTTTTTTTTTTGAAGGGCATTTATGTAACTTCAATGTCCTATAGGGTATCCCTTAACTAGTGCCCTTAGCTGGGTATAAATTGTTGGCCCCTAATTTCTTTTGAATGGCCCCTAAAAATGCCAGGAAAAGAAAAGGTGGAATTAATTAAGTTAGGTCATAATCTATTGGTCATAAACGAAAGGATTCAACAGCTAACATTTACGGTTCTATCAACGATTTTTCGGACGGTTTTGTGCTAAACCAGAACCAAGCGAAGATCAAACGGTTTTCACGAAATTATATATCATACAAAATCATTGTATATATGATATACAGTGCGGTTTAAGCTTACATAGGATCGTATGGTAAAATTTTACGTTTTATATTGTACCGTATACAACCCTAATTAGGTGTACTAAAATAACAAGGCTACTAATGGGGGTACCAATTTGGTTGGGGTGTAGCAACCCAAAAACAAATGGTTGTTTTATCTTATATGTAAAGTGGTACATCCCCAAATAATTTGGTACCCTTATTGGCAATCTTGCCAAATTAGCCGGTACAAAGAAGTAGGAAAAAGATGCTAAATATAGCAGCAACAAGTGTTAATACAAATATACAATACACCTAAGTGAACTAACTTGTGTTTAAGTAAAATTTGCCCTCCAGGTAGCCCAGTGTAAGAACTTTATGGTCTCGGAGGCAGTTGATCTCGTACTCTCACGGTGGACAGCTAATTAGACTAATTATTTCGTACCTTATTGCTATCTAGAGCTTTCTCCATCCCAAAATAAGTGATCCTTATTGTGTTCGTAAAATCAGAAGGTATGTGTGAGTATTATGTAATGCATCACCCCTTTTATCAATGAATTATTTGATATGGCTCACAAAATTAGTGAATTATTGGATAAAAATGGAAGTGCTATGTTTGTTCGAATCTTTTCTGCTCAAGATATGCGGGACCATCACCACTTGAAAGCCTTGTGATTGTCCAGGCTAGAAAGCTTTTGCTAATGAGAGGATATTATATACTACTAGAGTACCTTCCACTATTTTTATCATTGGCATCTTAAGACGTTAATATGTGGTAACAGGTAACAACTAACAAAGTCTGTACTACAGACTGACCAGTATTATTTTTTTTTGTAAGTTAAATGCATTCAAAGAACTAACTTAGGGAGTTAGTAACCCTTACATCATAGGAAATAGAGCCATTAATTGTAGGAATGGAGGTTACCATCCTAACATTATATTTATCTACTTCAAGAGCATCCTTAATACAAGAAGGAGGGGTAGTCTCCCAATTCAAAATATGACTAAAAGATTTGGTTTCCTTTGCCAAAGTATCTGCTACAATGTTTGCAGTTTTCGGGACATAAAAGAAACCTTTTTTTTTTTGACAAAGATGTAATTCACTCTTAACTTCATCCATAATGGCTTGATTCTGCCATTCGATTTCAGATTGTTTCCCATTCAGATAATCGAAAAGGTTTTTACATTCACCTTCCACCAAAAAGTTGGACAATCCTCTTTCAACCGCCCATTTCGCTCTTTGCAGCAGTCCTAATGCTTCCGCTTCTTTAGCGGTAGAGGTGTGAACGGTCCTGCTCGTCCTTGTTCAAAACCACCTGCATCATTCCTGAGAATTAAAGAAAAACCTGCAGGCAAAGATTTGGAAATCCATGTTGCATCTATATTTATTTTCAATTGAGATTTCCTTGGAAAGGACCAAGTAGGAGATCTCAAATGGCCAATACTCACCTGAGGAATATAATGTTTACCTTTAGACCAGAAATCTAAGAATCCTTGTATTTCTATACCCAATTGTGCACCTGATTTTTGTGTCTTTTCAAACATTCTGTCACATCTCTCTTTCCAGATAAACCAAGCTTTAGTTAAAATTAATTCTATAGAGATAATTTGATTATGTTTCCCCAGCCAATCCTTACAGATATCTAAGAAGGTTGTATTACTGTTAAAACAAGGTTCTACATGATTTGGTTCTGCAGCCCAAACCGATTTGGCATAAGGGAAAAAAATCAAAAGGTGTTCTACATATTCTACATCATTACATCCAAAAGTACAGTTTGGATGCACATCCTCCATGAATTTAGAAAGTTTCAAATTGGTAGATACCGCACTTTGTAAGCATTTCCAGGCAAAGATTTTTATTCTGTCAGATATCTCTAAACTCCATAGTTTTTCCCAAAAGGAGTCTGGTTGTCCTAAGTTATAATGGTTCTCAGTTTTCTCATTCAGTTTGTTGTACATGGACTTGACAGTATAAACACCAGACTTAGTTAGAAGCCATCTTAGAGTGTCAGGTTTTACTTTAGCTAATCTAATATTGGTAATTCTATCAGCAATATGATTAGGAAACATTTATGAAATTAAAGTAAAGTTCCACTTCTTTGTGATTGGATCAATAAGATCTTGCACAAGTGTTAAATGGTTATTGGTAGTTGTTTTCCATCTAATAAGGTTGTTCTCCAAGTTGGGGATCCATCTATCGTCCCAAATATTGATCTGATGGCCATCTCCTATTTCCCAAATGCTAAATTATTCTACTAATTGAATACCCTTACTTATGCATCTCCAAATCCAAGAGCTATTAGTTGGAGTTTTAGACTTGAAAGGTGAGACCTTCCTAAAATATATAGGTTTAAGTTGGGATACCCATAGAGCATTTGGTTCTGTTAATAGCCTCCAGGGTAATTTTGCTATCATAGCCAGATTAAATTTATGAGCATTTCTTAGACCTAGCCCTTCCTTGTGTTTAGGTTTACAAAGACAAGAATAAGATCTAGAGTAACATCCTTTATAATCAATGTCTTTCCCCCACCAAAAATCTCTCTGCAAAGCATCAATTTTATTTATAATTTTCTTAGGAAGTATGAAACAACTCATTTGATAACTATCCATACTTTCTAAAGTTGCCTTGTTAAGAATGAGTTTACTTGTTTGAGCAAGCATTTTTCCCATCCAAATTTTTATTTTGTTCTCCATCTTAGAGACTAAACTGTCAAAAAGTTGAATTTTAACCTTAGTAATAAAGAGTGGAGTTCTTAAATAAGAATCTAAAGGGTTAATTTTTTTTATTTTTAAAAGTTTACTCATCATTCTTTGATGTTTAGGTTGGATTTTTTTACTGAAGAAAATCCATGTTTATCAAAATTAATGAGTTGCCCTGATGCATTTCCAAAAGATTCAATAAGAGCTAGAATGTTATGGCATTCTCTTAAATCTTCTCTAATGAACAACAAGCAGTCATCAGCAAAGAAGAGATGAGAAATGTGACTATTCTTAGGAGTAATTTTGATACCATTTACTAACTTCTCAATCTCTCCTGCAATAAGCATTCTGGAGAAGATCTCCATACAAATGATAAATAAGTAAGGAGATAGGGAATCTCCTTACCTGAGCCCCCTAGAAGGTTTGAAGTATTCCCCTGGGCTTCCATTTAGAAGCACAACAATGGAAGTGGTAGAAATACATTGATAAATGAGGTTGTAAAAATTATTATCAAATCCAAAAGCTTTCATGGAAGAGATCAGGAAATTCCAATCAACTCTGTCGAAATCCTTTGACATGTCGATCTTTATACCCATTCCAGCATGCTTAACCTTCTTTTTCTTAAAGGAATGAATTATCTCTTGAGCAATAATGATATTGTCAGAGATTTGCCTTTTAGAGAGGAAGGCAGCTTGGAAAGGAGAGATCAAGACATTGCGAAGAGGTTTCATCCTGTTTGATAATATCTTAGCAATAATTTTATATATAGTATTGCATAGGCCAATTGGTCTAAAACCACTTGGGTTTTTAGGTTGTCTACTTTTAGGAATTAGGAATAGAAATGTTTTGTTGAATTCAGGGTGAAGTACACCTGTTTCAAAAAAATCTTTAATGGCAGAGACAACTTGATCACCTATATTTTCCCAATTCAGTTTAAAAAAACTGATCGGAAACCCATTTGGGCCCGAAGATTTGTTAGGTTTTAATTTTTTTTATTACCTGCCAGATTTCCTCCGAATAAAGGATAGAGTTTAGGGCCACATTTTCCTCAGGGGAGATACAAGGAACAATATTCTGAAAAAGGAGATGATTGCTAGCAGGGAGAGAAGGAGCAGAGAAAAGATGGGAGAAATAATCATTCAAGCTTTCCTGAATTTCAGTTCTTTTGAATGTTAGTTCATTATAGATTCTATATTGTTCCACTTTCTTCTCTTCATAGTTTTTGTGTGAAAGTATTTGGTGTTCTTTTCTCCTAGTTGAACCAGGTTGTCCCTAGATTGTTGTTTGGCTATGGCTTCTTGAGTAGCATAGAGGTTTTCTAATTGACTTAGTTTCTCCTTAATCTTGACTTCTTTCTGAAAAACAAAGTTTGAATTGTTCAGTTTGTCTATTTGGAAAAGTAATTGTTTGATCTGTTTAGCTGGTAGGCCAAAGATATGTTTTCTCTAGTAATCTAATTTTGTTTGAACAGTCTCAAGGTTCAAAATAAGTGAATTAGTAGGGTTCTCAATTATATCATGGTTCCAAGAGTCCTTGATGGTTTGGACATAAGAGCTCTCTTTTTGCCAGGTGTCATAAAACTTGAAGGTATTAGATGTTCTAGTATGAGTAGTGTCTAAAGTTAAAGCTATTGGGCAATGGTCAGAACCTACATGTACTAGATGGGACAATTCCGCATTCTGAAATTTAGAAGTCCATTCTGTATTGGTTACAACTCTATCCAGCCTTTCTTGTATGTTATTATTCTTTTCTCTATGATTATTCCAGGTATATTCGTATCCTTTAAATCCTAAGTCAGTGAGACCTGCTCTATCTAGAATTTTTTGATAATATTCGCTATCAGAATGTTTGAAAGGAACTCCCCCTAGTTTATCTTCCTGACTAAATATCATGTTGAGATCCCCTAATAAGACCCAAGGCAAAGAGTTTCTATCTACCTGATTGGCTATGTCAGAGAGAAAGTCCCAAGCTACATTTATGTTGTTTGGGTATGAACTACCGTAAAAGAAGGTTAGCAACCAAGGTTTTGAATCAGAATTGGTCTGTACTAGAATATTAATCATATTAAGATTCCAATGCATAATTTCAAAGGAAATTTCATCCACCCATCCTATTGCTAATCCCCCAGCTGAACCCACATGGTCCACTATATGAGTATTAGGATAATCTTTAAGAATATTTTTAACTAAGTGTCTCTTAGATTTTGTTTCAGACAGAAAAAGAATTTCAGGTTTATCATTGTTAGTTAATTGTTTCAGGTGATTTTGTGTAAAGGGATTCCCACCCCCTTGCACATTCCATGCTATAATTTTCATAATTCAGACGAGAAGAGTTTTATGATCCTAAAAATGAGACAATTTAGACAAGATGGATCTAGACCTAATTCACAGTTCAGATAAGATTAATGAAGAGCTCTAAATGGATTTGAGCATAAATCAGAGTTATGAGCAATTATAAGTTCTAGCAAGTATCAATCAATCAGGCAAGAAATAAAAATTAAACGAAATGGCAACATAGAGAATCCGAAACAGAAAAAAAATGGGATTATTTAGGGTTACCTGGTTATCGACCTTAGGCACAGACGGGGAATCCAGATTGAAGGGAATTGGTAAGTAGTCATCTGTTGCTTGATTCTGTTCTTTGAGATTGGAACCATATTGGTCGAATGAATGTAAATGATCAGATTGAGAAACTAAAATTTGAAGTTCCTCGGATGATGAAGATGAACAGAAATCCGGAACCGATAAAGAAAATGCAGATTTTGGTAGAGTTAATGGCGATGAAGCGAATGGATGTAATGCAATGATACTTGACTCAGATGACTTATTAAGCAAAACAGCTGAAGAAGATTCCACTGAATGAATTGAGATAGAGGGAGAAAGACTTTCTTTAGCATCAACAAAAAGAGGAGAAGAGAAGGACAATCTGCGGTTAACCTGAACTTGTTCCAGTTCTAAATCTGGTTCCAATTCCGGTCTAGGTATCTCCAGAATAACTATATCCGGTTGCAATCCAGTATCCTGATCTGTACTCAGTTGTATCAGTTCCATGGCACTAATGACTCTATGGGTCTCTGAGTTACCCGATTCATCCGATGCAGAAGAAGAACCATGCAAAGGTATGACATTTTCTTGCAAGTTAAAAGGGTATGTTCGCTTTCCTAAGATAGATTCCGAGGCTAATGGCATCTCTTCGTCATACATTACTGGCCCTAAAACCTCATTTCACGATTTGATGCAGCGAGATTCAAGAGAGAAGATTCCACAGACAGCTCGAACACATGATGTTCTTCTCTATAAAACTCAAACAAAGTTTCTCTGGTTCCCGGTAAAGCTAAAAACTCCTCTATTGAACCCATATTTCCATGTGCATCAGCATTATCTCGTGGATTCCATATTTGGATAGATGTGTTTCCTAAGACAAAAATATCGTCAGCTGGCCCTGGAGAAGGCATTGAAATGTCGTATATGTCTTCTAAAGGACGATGTTGAAGGATGGCACACTGGTTAATCTTATATCGAAAACGATTGCAGTGGGAGCAGAACTTAGAAGGTAGGTTAAGGTAAGAGAAGTACACAACTCTGACGGGATAATTAGCTGCTCTAACAAGGAGTTTCTTAACTAGTGGTTTTTCAATGTTAACCCATATTAGTACTCTTGGTTCACAATCAAAACTACCTCTTTCTACTTGGCTAACAACACCAATTCTACTCACTATTAAGCCAATACGTTCTCCAGCTCTATGTTCATGCGTAGTATTTGATATGCAAGCCCAAAGGGGGATCTCCTTAACTACATCAGTTGATATTTGCATACCCGGAAAAGCCAATCTTGCTGACATTACATTACCATAAGGGTACCATGGGACGTTCAAGGCAATCCATTTCAGGTCACTAGGAGAATGAAAGGTAATGATGAAGAGATTTGGATCCACCTCCCTGATTTGAAATCCTATATTCAGCCCCCAGAAATGACGAAGGACGCCTCTAATATCCTCAGTTTTATAGGTTTCGGTTGAGAAGATTCTAGCAAGGATGTTGTTGTCTTTAATGTCGTAATCTCTCATTAACGCAAGTGGAGTAGGTAATATACCAACATTTGTATAGTTGGCATATCTCTGAGCCATAGAGAGCCCACTCAGATGTTTGTGTAAGTTGTAGTTAAGGTTACTCATAAAGAAAGAGGAAGAGGAATGACTAAGCCAGAAATGGTAGAATGAGGAATAACACAAAGAAGGGAAATAAATGAAGATATCGTAAAACACATAGCCATAATATAGCAGCACAAATGGAAGAAATGCCTGAGAAATAAAGTCTCAAGAGAAAGACTCACAAATTTGAATTCTCGAGAATAACGATAAAGTAGAAATTGGGGAAGTTAAGGAAGAAACCTCGTCCAATCGAAAAACGACAACAAAACTTTAAATGAAAAAGAAATCTGTCACAGAATGCATTAAATTTCTGATTTAAGCATCCCAGAGTTGTCAAAACTCAGCGACAAAAACTCCAGCCTAGGTCCGAGACAGCAGAAAATTTAATGTTAATTAGATACTAGGCTAAGTCTGCACGTAAGGATAAATCAAGATATTGAAAGGTTTAGTCAAGGTTATAAAAAGGCTAGACCAGTCGGAGAGCCTATAGAGTAGAATAGATACTATGAAAAACAATATCAAAGACTAAAACCAATAAAGAAGCACTAGAGAAGAAGAGAGAGTATCTACTAGATACAAGGTTAAATCGATGTTTGTTGTAGCCTGTAATTCATTAATGCACCATTCCATTCTCCAAATAAACGAAGAAAACAAGAAGATAAGGGGTTAAATCAGAATTAAAGAAAATGAAAAAGAAAGAATTAGATTTAATGCTCAGAAAAAACAAGAGATAATCAGATGTATAAAAACCAAACAATCACCGGAGAAGCAGAGCAACACTGACCAGTATTATGAAAAACCCGTATTCATCAAAAAAAAAAAATTAGAAATATAAATCTATTTAACACCAATTAAGTGACAAATTCTGCATCAGGGGAAAGAAGGAAAAAAAAAAGTTAAATTAAGATTTGTTATTTATTCTTTTACGATCTGTAGATGGCTAGATGCCTCTCTAACTCATAATTGTGATATGAGGTTATGACATGCCAGAGCACGTTAATTTCAATGGACCGCGGTAAAAAGAAGATAAAAGATGTTCATGCCTGACGTAAGTAATAGCATATTACAAGTGGAAAGATTGACTAATGTATTTGGTGGTCCATCCCTTTACCGTAGTAAAATGTATCTTCATCACTTTTTTTTGAGAGATCTAGATCGACAAGATATATACTTGCCTTGATCATCATCCTAGTAAAGGATATGGTATCTTTCTGTAAAGAGAAAAATTTTTAAAATTATTTTTATATGTAAGAAAAAGAAGAACAAAGCAATAAAGTTTTATGCTTTCAAGAAAAGAATGTATACTAACCTCATACCAAGTTCACCTTGCAGCTTAATTATCCGAACGAAACACGCACTTTTATCCACCATACTTTTCTTACTTTTTATTATTAAGAATTTGGAATGAACAGAGTAAGCCAGAAGGAATGAGCTTGTTTCACTAATGCGATCTAAGTCATGTGATTTGGTTCTTCTTGGTTCATCGGTACCATAACTTCGTCGGCTTCATTGATGCATTAGAGAACTTCGATTCGCGAATGAATGAAGCAGACAAAAAAAAAATGTAAACCTAACTAGATCAACTCTTTTCCACTTGTGTACATTGTTTTTGTTTCTTTTCCGACATATGACTCTTGTTATTCCGTGATATTTAAACTTGGATACTGTTAGCCTATACAAAGTATCCGTACAGTGTACGGATTCAATTTATGCAGTTAATCCTGTCCACAGGATTGAGTCAGTGTGTGACAACTATTTTATACCTGTCATAACAGAAATTATAATACGGTAACAGTTATGTCTGTTCACCTCATGTTATTTTTTTACGTCTTGTTGAGTCAATAAGTCTATATAATGACTTAGTCCTGTATCTTGTTTTCTAACTTTGTACTTTCAATCAATCACATTTCTCACATGGTGTCAGATACGAAAGAGAATCTTGACTTTCTTAGATCCTGCAACTTTACCCTACCTTAAAACCACCACCATTAAAGCTGCAACTTAACCTAACAATGGTGAGAACTACTCAAACACACATTGCATCTTCTTCCGCTGTCAACAACAACAACAATCTTCATATCACCAATACAAATCTGTTTCCACCATTATTTTCTTCACAACATCAATAACAACAACAATCTTTACCCTCTTCATCTCAACCACCAACAACATCATCTCATACTCATTCATCTCCACCGCCTTCTTCTTCTCAACCACCACCACCGTCAACTCAACAATCATCTCCAACACAGTTTACTACTGTTCCACAACCATCTCTACAACATACTCCAACACAAATTCCATAGTACACTTCACCACAACAACAACAATCTACCAGGTTTTACTTTCAACAACCACATCAACACCAACAACATCAATCGAATTTCTACAATCCTTTTGTTTTTCATAGTAGATTTACAACTCCCTTCCAAAATATCTCTAATTTTGTTTCTGGTAAACTAGATGGGTCAAATTACCTAGTTTGGAAACATCAGATTTCGTCGATTCTTATCTGTACCAATCTTTATGGTTTTGTTGATGGATATGTTCCTCCTGAGTTTCCTAAGGTGGTGCTTAACAACATTCATTTACCGAATCCAAATTATTTTGAGTGGTTACGAATTGATAAATTTGTTGGATCTTGTATTACTGCAACTGTTGATCGATCTTTCTCTTCTGAAATTCTTGGTAAGAAACAACAAGAGAGAAGTGGTTGCATCTGGCTAAGCTATTCAGTGATCAGTTTCTTGCTAGGAAATCTTTGTTGAGATCTCAACTTCACTCTATCAAGAAAGGTTCTTCAACAATCTATGATTTTCTTCATCAGATCAAGAAAATTGCAGATTCTCTTGCAGAAATTAGAGAACCAGTCCAAGATTCAGATCTGGTGATGTATACTCTTAATGGACTTGGTAGAAATTTTATTCATTTTGTGGTTAGTGTTCAAAATAGGGAACCTCCATTATCATTCTCTGAACTTCGATCACATCTTATAAGTCATGAAAAATTCTTGAAGGAGCAAGATTCAGAGTCTTTTTCTTTACTTATCACAGATCCAACAAACTCTACTTTCTTTGTCAAGAAACAAACTTCATCTCCCGATTTTGTGATATTTAAACTTGGATACGTTGTAACATCTGAACTGGTACAAATTCAGGGATATAATTACAAATACATGCACCAAATTAGCATAATCCTATTTTTTTTTATAAAGATAAAGAGTCTGAAAACACTTAGAGGGTGAAAGATCCATCCTGAATCCAGACAAGCGGATCATGGATTGGTATCCCTCTCCTCACCAAATAAGAAAGGTCTACATGTTTTTTGGATTGTAAATCCTTACACAAAATGTTACTAAAACTTTTCAAAAGATTCAAAATAGTGTCCATGAATCTGTTGTTTCTCCAGCTTGTAGTTCTCATGCTTTTTTGCATTGATCTTCTGATGTTTGGATTATTTACTAAAAGATTGAAGTTTCTGCATCGAAGCTGAGAAGCCCATTCCAATGTTTCAATGGCCGCTATGCAGTCCCTTCCTCCTTGCTAAGAGCTCTGATAGTATTGGTTCTTTTCCCGATGGTTCTCCTTGTTACATCATAAATAATAGAGCTGATTCCAATGAGCTCAGTGGTTTTATCATAGTGCGTGTTAACAACAAAGGTAGGCCAGTTGACATTCAGAGTACTTAGAGGGGTTTGTACTATTAGAGAAAGACTGGTTGGGTGGCTAACATAAAGTAGTGACAGAATTCAGGTGATCAAGAATTTGTGTCCAGTGAGTAAAGGATTGAGAGTAGTGACCTTGAACACCCAGTCACATCTAGATTTCCAGATAAACCAGGTGATGGTTGCGCAAAGTTCAGGCCAGTTTCCAAGGGGGGTACTAGAGGGAGTAAAAGAGAACCAAGAATTTCACCAATTGGAACAACTTTGGTTTGGGAACGTGATATTGTCTAGGTTTAGATTGCATCTAGCCTAGACTGCTCTAGTAAAGGGGAAGTTCAGGAAAACATGCTCAACTGTTTCGATAACATTATTACACATAGTGCAGTAGGGTCAATGTGATGCATGAACTTGTCCAGATGGCCACTGAAGGGGAGAATATCAGTGTAAAGTTTCCAAGAAAACATTTGGATTCTAGGAAGAGCATTGAGATTCCAATTTTTTGAAGCAGTTTTGTCGACAGGCTGAAGATCATTTTTGTAAAGAACATTTTACAGGGATTTGGTTGTGAAGATACCATCATCAGAGTGGTTCCATCTCAAGATATCAAGATGACAAGTATTAGGAGTTATGGAAATGATATTCAAAACATGGGAAGGCGAGAAAAGAGAAGAGAGCATGGGGACATTCCATAAATCACCAGAAAGGAGATGGGATACTAGGAAAACTTCATGGGTATCAACATCTAGTCTTGAGGGGTCTATGGGTTCTAGATGATCTGGTAACCATATGTCCTTCCAAATGTTGATGCTAAGGTCGTCTCCGACCTTCCAGCAACAATGATCTTTGAGGATCATAAGACCCTTATGGACACCTTTCCAGGCCCAAGAAGCGTTAGAGTTGCAAGTCGAGTGGAATGGATTGGAGAAGGTAAAATACTTAGTCTTCATATTCTTAGCCCACAAAGAATTAGGATGAGAAAACAGCCTCCAACCATTTTTGGCAATCAAGGAAAGGTTCATTTTCCCCATATCTTTAATGTCGTTTCCACCCTTTTCCTTTTCTTTGCAAAGGCCTTTCCAGGCTTTGGGGTAGAAACCCTTTTTCATGGCATCTTTCCCCCATTAGAAGTCTTTGACAATTCGTTCTGCTTTCTTAATGATGGTTTTGGGGAGGAGAAATGAGGACATAGTGTAGACAAGAATTGACTCAAGAGTGGTTTTAGCTAGGACATTCCTACCTGCTGGTGACACGTTTTTTCCCACCCAACCTTTTAGTCTAACTACCATTTTTCCTACAACATTTTCAAAACAAACAATCTTGGATTTATTAGTAAACAATGGAGTTCCTAGGGTGGAAATCCGCCAAGATTTGACGGAACAAACTATCTGTGGTGGAAATCCGCTATGATATCTTTTCTTCAATCACGCGACTTTAATACTTGGATATTAGTTGTTGATGGTTATAATCGTCCGAAAATGGAAGGTTAGGAAACTGAGTTTAAACGCTTAGTGGATTATACAGTTGAAGAAAAGGCATATGCAAAGCAGAATTCAGGTGGTTTGGATGCTATTATACATGTTGTAAGCCGTGATTTACAACATCATGTATCCACATGCCAAAATTCATAGGAAGCTTGGAATAATCTTCAGATCGTATTTGAAGGTAATATATCAGAAAATGAAGCTAGACTTCAAACTCTCACTTATGATTGGGAAAACCTTCGAATGGATGACAACGACACGTTTGAAGAGTTTCATATTAAACTGTCTAAGATAGTTAATGCTTTTTTCTCTCATGGAAAGACTATTTCCGAAAAGATATAATGTGCAAAATTCTCAGATCGTTGCCATCTAGATACGAATCTAAGAAGCATACAATCATAGAGGCAAATGATCTTTCAACTCTCTCATGAAGCACACTTGTGGGAAGTTAAAGATATTTAACCATGAATTACAATATATTTAAGCTAAAGGAATCGCTTTCAAAGCTGAGAAATTTCCAAAAGCTCTACTGGAGAAAAATAGAGTTTTAGATGATTCTGATGAATTGATTGCAGAAGATTCTGATGATGAAGTAGAACAAACATTATCATTGATTACAAGACAGTTTCAGGATCTCTTAAATAAAAGGAATAAAAGATTCGTAAAAGATGTTCATCGATCTTCTCGCCCTCATGATCGGGTTCCAGTCAAGAACAAAAAGGATCAAGAAGAAGATGATGAATATCACCCTCAGTGCTTCAAGTGTAAAGGTTTTGGTCATCTGGATAAAGACTGTCTTAATCTAAGGAAATACACTGGAAGCAAGGCATTAGTTGTAACTCTAGACGAGACCTCCGATTCATATAATTCTGAGGAAGAGGAAACAACTAATATTGCACTAGTCGTTAATTTGATTCCCTCATGTTCCAGTAGTGATTTAACCATTTTGAAAATGAGCATGTCTTCCGATGTTGAAAAATCATCTAATGGTGAAAGGAAAAATAAGGCAAAGTACAAAACTGTCTCAAAAACAAGGATTGCTAAAAGGTACATATGCAATTCCAACCAATCTCCGAAAACTTCGTTAATTCGAAGTAACAAGAGAAGCTATTTGAATCATACTTTTTTAGATCAAGTACACCCTGTTTGTTCCAAATCCCATGATGAGAGAAAATCTCATATTAATACCACCTAATCGGTATTAGATTACATCCTCACCTTGTGTGCCGATTATGTGTGTGAGGAAGCAAAAATCAAGGCACTTATGTGTAGATTATGGGAATAAAATCTAGTAACTGAAAATATATTTTAAGATATTCGTATTTATAGGAATATTATATTTTCGGTAGTATGAAAAATATAAAAAGATCTCTCTCATTCTCTGGTCATTCCTTGTCCAAACTATGAGTCAGGAGGATCCGATGTCTTCTCTTGCAAAGGTGCTTGATCTGAAAGATCTCTTTAAGAATAAGTCTGGACAATCTCTTGATGCTAAGAAACCTAATAGAAAGATCAAAAAGAGAGATTGTCTTAGCAAGAAGGAAAGAGAGAATATATTGAAGAAAGATCAGTGTATTGAGATATTGACACAATTTTGTGTTCAATCAAAGACAAAATTACATGTGCTTGCAGAGTCCTTCACGAAAATATCACAACTGCAAGAAATTCTGGTCAAGCAACAAGGTTATCTTCTTGAATAAATTCACAAGATCAAGACTGAGAATAATAACCTGCCTTTCTCTAGTACTGATATGAAGGATTAAGTTGCTCATGGAATAAAAATAAAATTACATTCTTATTTAGAGAAAATAAACATCAATGTTTTGATTTATTTTAATAATTGTATAAGGTCTATTTTTGAATAAAACTATCGTTATTTATGAATAAAATTATTATTTTATAATTTTTCTTGTGATAGTTACCAATTACATAGCCCGTGAATAAATGCTTATACGTTTGCTATGTGTATTCGGTTTCTGAGATGTCTGATTTCGGTTTTCATTAACCTTAATATTCGATCTCATATGATGTAACCCTTATGATTCGGGTGGCTTTTTGTTTTAGCGGGATTAAGTTCTAGCCCAAGTTGGTAGGATTTAACAAAGGATCATGAGGTGTTCCGATTGAAACTCATATGTGAAAGTCACAATACGTTGAATCAACTTATTTTTACATGAGTTGTGTTTAGCATAACATATGTGTTTCGGGTTTTCAACTTTTTCTATTGGCACACATTAGTTAAAACCGATTCAACCTTTTTATGGTAAAGGTTGCTTTTGTTGTTGTTCTTTTATTCTTGCGATAGGATGACAACACACTGGGGAGAGTTCTTATTTGAACTTGCGCTTAATGATATATCTTTCTGGGGAGACGAGGCTGCGGAATTTGAGGTAACGAATTTGTCAATTAATCGTTTTCCTGTTTAAGAAAAGCCTGTTTATATTGCATATATTTTGCTTTTGCTTAACAAAATTTCGGTACAATTGATATGTTCCATTATATTGTGTATGGATGTGTGTGTGATTCAATTGTTTCAGGTTAAGAAAAACTGTGTCAATTTATTTGGCTTTTTGTTTGGTATCTTCTTTATTGATGGGTATCAAGTGTTTTTGCTTAACGAAATTCGGTGCAATTGCGGTGCTATAATGTTTATGTTTGTTTCAATTGCTTCCGGTTAAGAAAATAATTGTACAAGTCAATTTAGTTTGGTTTGTATGTATTGTTTAGGATTAACAAAATACGGGATCATTTGTTTAGTCCAAACTGATTCCAGATAAGAGAAACTAAGTCAATTCTGATCTTAGTTAGACTCATCAAATTGGAGGATTCGGTTATTCAAGTCTAATCGAATGCCTTGACAAGAAAGACTAGTTAACTAACCTAGTGTTTGTCTTGTCTAAAGAGAAAGGTCTAAGTTATTGTTTGCATGATTAGAACCTGATGAGAGAAATAAAGTTAATTCTGATCTTTATTTTGGTCTTATCGAAATAAGCGATTGTACATACACAATCGGCTTAATAAGGGAATTAAGTTTCTTAGTCGATTTGTTAAACTATTAGGGAAAATTGCTTCGGGCAATTGTTTCCATGATAACATATTCAAACTAAATTACTTGTAGTTTCGATTTTAATATTGGCTATCTAAAGTGGTATGTGAAACCTTCGTGCTTAACTCTTATAGGTCGTTTACAAGTCTTTTAGATTTGTAAGATTCTTTCGTTTTGTCCTTTATTTGCTCGAACATTTTTCATTTTGTGACAAAAGGGGGGAGAAATATATGGAGTAAACAAGAGGACAGGACAATTGTGCTTAAACTTTATATCTAACGAAAGAGTAAAGAATTGACTAAGGGGGAGAAATATATCATATTGTTGTGTAGTAATTCTTACTACAAAAGGGGAATAAAAAAGATGTTCGGATTGAATATTTACCTAGCTTACCTTTAGGGGGAGTAAAAGCTTTTGTTATTCAAATGTTAACAACGACATCTATTGATTGAATATATGCAGGTTATTGTGTTGTTGAAACTTGGAGTCAAGCGTATGTAAAATGAATTCTTTTGTAATTTGTTTATCCATATGTATAATAAGAGTTTTGTCACTAAAATTGACAAAGAGGGAGATTGTTAGAGCATATCTCGGTTGAACTCACCAAGCGTCGGAATGTGAAGTTTGGTTATCATATTTTAGTATCAAAACTCATCTAGAGTTGCTTGATTAAATACTACATTCAACTTCGTTTAGGTAAGACTAGAAAGTCTAGGAATGTTGAGACATACAAGTATTACTCCAAAGATCTGAAGAATGTGAAGAAGTAGCGAACTACAACGACGACATCATCCTTCTACTTGAGGTTAGTAATACTGACTTGAACTTGTTTCATTCCTAAAGTATCTTTTAAGTCGTGCTATATTGAAAACATAACTGCAAAGATGTATATACTGTACATATTGTATAATACTCTAGTGATATGACATGATTATAATAGTATTAGGGAATTAGACTACGAAGTATAATGCTTATCTTTTGAACTTCGTAGATATGACATCAACATAATCTTTTATATATTGTTGTGATTATGTGAATGGGTTATGGTGAAGATTTCATCCTAGGAAACAATGCTTTACATTTGTTTAAAGGAAGTATATTCATGAACTTGTTTTATGAATTGAAAGGGAAATCGTTAGACTTATTGGTCCGGCTGTTCATTGCAAATCTTTGGATGACCAATATGTGTGAGATGGTAGAACCGATCTTAACTTATGTTATGTATGTTGGTATAGCTAATCACAATGCATGACTTATGATTTGGTATGACTGGTTTTTATTAATTGGTGTAACCGATCCTAAGTAATCACCATGTGCTGGTATGATCGACCAATCCTAGTAATTGGTGTAACCGATCCTAGTAATTGGTGTGACCGATAATGTAATCGATCCTTGTAATTGGTGTAACCGGTCCTGGTAACTGGTGTGACCGATCACAAGTAATACCATGTGCATATGGAACCGATCCTTGTAACTGGTGTAACCGATCCTAGTGACTGGTGTGACCGATCACAAGTATTTCCATAATTAAGTATAACCGATCTTAGTGATTGGTATAACCGATTAAACCCATGTATGTGATTTGGTATTTGATAAATCACATAGTAGTCTTGGAATACAGGTGAACTAATTCTAAACTTGTTTGGAAGTGTGGTATAAACGATTCCAAGAATGCAAATCCATGTACATATGAAATAAGGATTTGCGGTGAAAAGATGTCAATATGATTTGATCACGAGCAGTAACTCTTATCATTTATTGTTCAAAGATATTCCTTAGTACTCAAGGTGATCATGTGCCGAAATAAATTGAGAATCTTTTAATTAAGGTTTTTGGTTTTATATGCTTTAATTACCAGCAATTAAATGCATTTCTCTAGAGAATAAATATTAGTAATGTGCATTTACTAATTGGAGATTTTCTATTGCGAGATTTCGGAAATATTGGACAAGCATTTATTGGAATTATAAAAACCGAATTTTGCTATTCGTTTCATATCTTGAGAATATTTTCGGTTTTGGAAATTCCTTGGTGTCCAAACATCCTTGGTCTATAAATACATAAGTTTGCATTTCTAGCAAACTATCCTAAGAGCCAGGCAAATTTTAATTCTTGTTGTTTCTGGTGGAGCCGTCTATTCGGATAGGAAAGTATCCTAATTATGTGAAATCTCTTACGACCACTCATTTAAAGACTTTTGTGGGATCAAGAAGCTCTACGAGTACCGTTGGTGGGAAACTAGATAATTGCAGTGTTATTAGTTTTCGATTTATTTGATTGACTAATGGTTGTTGAAACTTTGATTTCACTTAGTTTGTTTATTCTTGAGAATATTCTCTTCTGATATAAGATCCACTCAAACTAGATCGAAGAATCGACGAGATCTTTAGAACTGTTTGTAGATCTAAAGACATCTTGTGATAATCCATTGTTAACAGACTCCTTATGTGCATGATTGTTCACAAGAGATGCAAGTGGTGTTGTGCAGGTTATTGAAGATTAAAGAAGATTTGAAGATGAAAAAGATTCATATCTTGTGAATTGTGTTCACAAAACTTGATCGGCTTGGATCCAACTAGAATTGGATTTATTCGATTGATTAGTTGCGTGAGACAGGCAATCTCAAAACCTATATGACATTTCTGCAACTCTCTTCTTCTAAGAAGAGACCATAGAATTTAAAAGGTTTATGGCCAGGATGAGGCTGAGAATCAGTGTTTAAGAAAATTTGAGAGTGGTCTGAGCTTATGTGAGGGAGATGATAGAGTTTGGCATTAGGGAAAAAGGTGTACCATTCCCCATTGGCCATGCCTATATCCATCCTTTCTTCTATATGATTCCTTCTAGATTGTTGATTGGACCAGGTGAAATGGAATCCTACAAAACCTATATCACTCATGCCTAAGGAGTTAAAAATAGTTTGAAAGGCGGTAATGTTAGTTTTGTTGGGAGGATTTCCACCTCTTTTTTCATTAGGATAAATAATCATGTTTAGATCACCTAGGATAAGCCAGGTGATGAGTGCTAAAAAGTGCATATTTCTATATATTTTTCTTGGCATTTAACTCATCTTTTGTGCATTAATTCTACATTTTATCCCATATTCTGTATTTTCTTTGTTTTCAAGAATAAATATTTTTATTAATTAATTTTGCATTTTTAGGTAATAAATAAAGTTTGGATGAATAGCGGAGCGGAAAAGAGCAGAAAAGCGGTGAAAAGCCGGGAGGAATTACACAAGGAAGCCGCGAAGAATGTTGTGCACAAGATCAAAAGGCTAGAAGTGGGCTTGAAGAGGAAGAATTGTTCTTAAAGAAGATATGGGCTTGGCATACCCAAGGCCCAAAACCCTCACCCAAATCCATTTCATATATCCATGCCCGTTTCCCTTTATAGCTGTCAGATTTGATCATCTCAGCATCTTACGGTCGCAGCATCGCCAGTCATCAAAGTCTGAAGCTCCTGTCTAACACTACATCACCTAACTCCATCTTGAGCCGTCAGTTTCGTTGTACTTCCGCATCCAACGGTCGCTCCTCGCTTCCTTCTGTCTCGCCGTTAGATCGATCCATCATCTTCGCATCCAACGTCTCATCCTCGCTGTTCATCAACAATTGCTAAACCCGCCTAACACCCAAGTATCGAACACCTATACCCTTCAGCCAAACGCACCTTACCCAAATTCTCATCTTCCTCCTTCGAGCAGTCGAGCTCTGCTCCTGCCAACTCCACCATGTCCGCCACCACCACTGCCGTACCACCAAACGCCACTCCTTCACACCGTACACCACCACCAACTCCACTATAATCATTCCCCCCATATTCTAGCCATCTATCCTACCAATTTCTTTTCTTTTCTTTCTCAGAAAACCCTAGGAAAGAAATTGGTACAATAGCTAGGGCTAGAGAAGAAATAGAAGCATGGGAATGGAACAGAGGACCAAGGAGAAGAATGGGTCGAAGAAAAACTCGTCAAATCACATCAATATGGGTAAGAATTACCAAACCCTAAATTTTCTGATTTGGGGGAATTTATTAAAGAACCCTAATTTTGTAATTTGGGGGAAAACCCAAATTGGGTCTGTGGGTATAAATAGAAGGGACTGTTGTGTTGTGTAGGGTATGCTGGATTAGCCAGCTTCACTCTCTAGAGGTCTGGACTAGCCAGAACCTCAATTGTCCTGTTTTGTTCCAAGTTCAATGTTATTTTCCATGTCCTGTTTATATTCAAATTTCAATTTCAGTTCAGTTTATTTCAAGTTTATGTTTAAATTCAGTAGTAGTTGCATTATGTTCTAATTCATTGAGCTAAGGCTCAGTTGAAGCCTTATGCACTGTCAAATGACAAGTTGCTAGGATAGTTAACTCCTTGCCCTGTTTTGCTTGAGCAATGGGAAGAGGTTAATGCTCATAGTGCCTGTGATTGATTGTTCTGTCAAAAGACAGTCAATGCTAGGGGCAAACTAGTGAGCAAATTAGTTTTCCTCCCATTCTAGATGTATGCATAGGATTTTCAACTCAACCTAGAAATATGTTGTTTGATTAGGACACAAGGTGGATACTAAGCCTTAGCTTAGCCACAATCCCTTTTACAGTCACTTAAATTCAGTTGTGTTTTGCTTCCTGTTCAGTTTATCTCCTTACCTGTTTTGCTTGTTTAAATTCTTGCAATTTGTAGCTGTTGTGCACTGAAATCAGTGCACAAACTCCCCCTGCCCTTGGCTTACAGCCTTGGTTCCCTGCTATTGTTATTTTATATCCTCTGCCATTTAATCTTTGCTGTGCTGCCATCGTGTGTTAACTGCTTTGCTTTGTTAACTGTTTTACCATCTCTGTTTCACTGTCACTGCAACCTTGTGACCTTGCATTTAGTTTTGCATCAATTATCAGCATAGTGAAACTTCATAACACCCCAAGTCCCTGTGGAATGACCCTGTTCTTGCACACAAGCTACAACTGACCCTGTGCACTTGCAGGTATCACTGTAGGCTGTCTTTTGCTCTTATTTTATACATATCCCAAAGCCAACCAAGTTTTTGGCGCCGCTGCCGGGGACTCGGTAGCGGCGAAATTGCTTTTTCTTTCTTTGCTTTTGCTCTTGCTTGCTGATTCTTCTCTTCTGAAACCAACAGGTGCATTGCCTTGCTGCTTGCTGAAACTCCTGTTGGGCTGTTACTGTTAGGCATTGTTGCTGCACTGAACTGGTGCTGTTTCTCTTGCTTGCAGCTGCTGTTGCTGAAGCTGTTGCCCCTGCTGTTGTTGCAGCTGCCCTTGATGGAGCTGCTGGGCTGCTGTTGCTGAAGTTGTTCCTGTTGCCTCTGCTGCTCCTGGTCCTGCTGCTGATCTGCTGCTGCTGCCTGCTGGTCTGAGCTTGTTGCTGAGAGCCAAAGCCCAACTGGGCCTCTCCAACAAAAATTTAGGAAGACCCAAAGCCCAACTGGGCTGTAAGCTGCAGAAGGTGAAGAAGTTGAACCAAAGCCCAACTGGGCCATAGAAAAGCCAAAGCTTAGGACGATCCATAGCCCAACTGGGCTTTTGCAACCAAACCGAACAGCTGGGCTGTGCTTTATAGGTAAGCCTAAACCCATTAAGAGAACCCAACCTGTGGGCTTCCATTTTTAATTTGTGGGCTTGTAATAATTTTTGTTGTTCTTTATTTTTTAATTTGGGCTTGTAATAATTATTTTTATTTTCTTTTTCTTTTATTTTCTTTTATTTTTCTTTTATGGGCTTGTAATTATTTATTGTTGTTTTTATTTTCTTTTGTGGGGTGTGATAATTTATGCTAGGCTAAGTTTAAAAAAAAAAAAAAAAAAAAAAAAAAAAAAATTGCTCCTAATTTCAAAAAAAAAAACCAAAATTTTGCTCCTAATTCCAAAAAAAACCAAAACTTTTCTCCCATTCAAAAACCAAATTTTACTTGCTCCCATTTTAACAACCAAATTTTTTCTTCTTTAACCCATTAAAACCAAACTTGCTCCCAAAATTTTAAAAAACCAAAAAAATGTCTCCCACCAAAACCAAATTTTTCCCAAAAATCCAAACCCTTTAAAAACCAAATTCTGAGCTTTGTACATAGTTACTTAGCTTTTGAGCCAATCATGTCTAGATTTTGGCCTGCTTCGGGGAGTGGAAACAAAACACTTAGAGAACTTGCTTACGGGCCAAATTCACATTGTGATCCTCCCCCATTCCATGATGTCAATAGTTATAGGAATTATTATGGACATTTTCAAAGTCCCGAGCCTCAATACATGAACCCTAATAACTATTCACACATGCATCATTCATCACAACGTGAAAATGAACATTTTGCTAGAGCCTCACTCACACAATCATCACTTATGGATCAAATAGAAGCTCGAATCATAGCTTTAGAAATGCAATCACATGAGGAATCTGTCACATCTAATTTCCTTAGGCAACCTGAAATCTATGCATGTCCCGCATGTGGTAGTTTAGACCACCCTGTTGAGAATTGTCATAGTTTGCATGATTTTAGGCAATCTAGAGAAAATCCAAGGTATGAAATGCCCATAAATTGTGAGGATGATAGTCATTGGGACCATAATCAATCCTTTGAGGGTTGCGATCAATATTTTGTAAACCCTAATGACCATGCACACATGTACCATTCACCACAATTTGAACATGAAGAATTTGGTACTCCCATGAATTTAGACTCCACCACAGAAGCTTTAAGACTCTGCAAGCAAGACTATGATAGATCTACATCACGAATTCATGCATATTTAGATCAGATTTTGCTTCACCTACAAAAGGAGGAAATTCATGAGGAAATGTATGTTGTCCCTAATGAAGTGTCTAATCCCATTCATGTAAATAATGTTGAATATGAACCTAATTTAGAGGAACATGAATCGACTAATGACACCACCACTGTTAATGAGGACCAATATGCATGCTACCATGATGATGATTATGATGATATGTTAGAAGAACATGAAAATATTGTGGAACCTGTTGGTTCAAAAACATATGGCTTCTCGCCCTCGACCTTCATGCATGTTGTTCTTTCTAATACTCATTGTAATTCATATGATTTTGATATTGACATGGGATTCGTACAATTATTCTGTGAAGATGAGCATGACATAGGAATAGTTGAATCTTCTGTAGACACTAATATGCATGAAAATATATTTGATGTGTCTGATTCTCTACCTAGGTCACATTGTGATATTTCTCCTGATTTGCCGATGCATGAGAATGAATCTGTTGATGATGTTGATGACTCTGATTGTGATCTTGCCAATTTGTTTGATGATTGTGAGCATGTTGTGACACTTGTAGAAGACTTAGGAGATGTTGATGTGATTAATAATGATGTGCCTATCTTCCTACATGAGTCACAATCTGATGGCCTTCCATCCAACCTAGATTTGGTTTGTACCGATATTGTCAAACCAATTTTTCGGAGAATGCCCAACCTAGGTTTGGAACTGTGTGCTTCCCAAGTCCTCTTGGACTATTTTGCTTCTAAGTATAATACATTTGAGGAACCACAGTTGGAATTAGCATGTTTGCCCGTCCCTAGCACAGTTCATTTCGAGCTAGACCTTGTGCATGATGAACCCCCAAAACTGCGAGATTTTGTTTCCAAAATTTTATCCGTTGAAAAATCCAGGTTTGGGGGTAGCTCATTTTGTTTCACAGTTTCACTTGCATTTCTTTCCTATTATTATTGTGTGAAGCTATTGAAACCTCTACACTTTGTCTTTTGGGTTGATCCTCAACTCTTTAGATTGTTAGTGTATGGTGAATTTTTTGTATATAATCCAGTAGACAAAATTTCTTAAAAACCTTTTTGTTCCTTTTGTATATATTTTGCTAATCCAATATGATCTCGGCTGACATATGTTGGATTCTTGCCTTGAATAACGGAGTTCTAATATTGCTTTCGCCGAAATCGGGTATTCTCTTTCCTTTTTCTCTACTCAACATGATCCTCTTCATATGTTGTATTATAATTTTGTTCATATTTTGAAACATTGAGGACAATGTTTAGTTTAGGTTTGGGGGTGAAAAGTAGATACTTTGATAATATGCCATAATTGAAAACAAAACTCCATCTTTTTGAAAAAAATTGAAAAATTCCAAAAAAAAAAATTGAAAATTGAAAATACAAAATTAAAAATTGAAAAAAAAAAAACATAAAAAATGGAGCTCATTTACCTTGAAATGTTGACTCTTGTGCAAATATGTAATTATTAGGAGTCTTAGTCTAGATATTTAGGCACCCTGATTCTAGCACAATTCACATAGTGATAAGAAATTTGCACGCGCACGATCTACCAATACATGTATAGCCTCGATCTTCAAGGTGTTTGATAGGAAGTCACGATTGCCAATCACTTTAGAATACTGAACGAAACTTGACTAGCTTGTTCTTTGGTTGGTTGGGATAGAAGGTGGAGGTTACATTAAGAAAAACAACCATCGAATTTAACTGGGTGCATCAAAAAGGGCTACCTCTTGCAAAGTATCATGTAATTTTTTTTTGTTTCTTTTTGTTATGTATCAAAAGAGCTACCATATGTAAAAATCAATTTCAAGTTCTTGTGCCAAAAAAAAAAAAAAAAAAAAAAAAAAAAAAAAAAAAAAAAAAAAAAAAAAAAAAAAAAAAAAAAAAAAAAAAAAAAAAAAAACGATGTATATACTCAGAAAAAATAAATAAATAAAAAAAAAATATCAGAAAAATACAAAAAAATCAAGTATTTATCAATTCCATCCTCTCTTGTTCCAAAAATAAAAGAGAGTAGTCAATGTAAATAAGAGTCATGTAAAGGGTCATTTTGTTGTTTCATTGTAATAAGCAAGGAAGGGTGTATGCCATTGATGTACAACGCGAGTAATTGTGAAATACCTCCAACTCATTCACAATTCTCGTAAAGTCCGGACAGCTAGCTAGATTTCGACCTCGGTTCTTAGCCTGAGAAACTATCTCTTGGTGATTAGTAGTCATAACTTCAGATCTTTCTTTACACATGTGTAGATACACTTTACACTCTTATCACATGTCTTTTTGTTTGTTATCAGTGCTAGGATTGTGCCTTTGATAGCTAGATTGACATCTCCATTTTGCTGTGAGCTTAAACTGTTTTGCACATGTCACATTTGATGGAATATGAGCTTATATTTTGACCTAGAACTTTGTAGGTACGTTCTAAGCAAACCTTCACGAGACTTCACTCGTCCACTAGGGACACTTGGTGGTTTAAAAGGCTTAGTGCATACGCTAAATGCATTCGAGAGACCAGCGACAGTGGTATAGGTAGGATTTCCTTAGTTTTGTTTTACTTGAGGACAAGTAAAATTCAGGTTTGGGGGTATTTGATGAGTGCTAAAAAGTGCATATTTCTATATATTTTTCTTGGCATTTAACTCATCTTTTGTGCATTAATTCTACATTTTATCCCATATTCTGTATTTTCTTTGTTTTCAAGAATAAATATTTTTATTAATTAATTTTGCATTTTTAGGTAATAAATAAAGTTTGGATGAATAGCGGAGCGGAAAAGAGCAGAAAAGCGGTGAAAAGCCGGGAGGAATTACACAAGGAAGCCGCGAAGAATGTTGTGCACAAGATCAAAAGGCTAGAAGTGGTCTTGAAGAGGAAGAATTGTTCTTAAAGAAGATATGGGCTTGGCATACCCAAGGCCCAAAACCCTCACCCAAATCCATTTCATATATCCATGCCCGTTTCCCTTTATAGCCGTCAGATTTGATCATCTCAGCATCTTACGGTCGCAGCATCGCCAGTCATCAAAGTCTGAAGCTCCTGTCTAACACTACAGCACCTAACTCCATCTTGAGCCGTCAGTTTCGTTGTACTTCCGCATCCAACGGTCGCTCCTCGCTTCCTTCTGTCTCGCCGTTAAATCGATCCATCATCTTCGCATCCAACGTCTCATCCTCGCTGTTCATCAACAATTGCTAAACCCGCCTAACACCCAAGTATCGAACACCTATACCCTTCAGCCAAACGCACCTTACCCAAATTCTCATCTTCCTCCTTCGAGCAGTCGAGCTCTGCTCCTGCCAACTCCACCATGTCCGCCACCACCACTGTCGTACCACCAAACGCCACTCCTTCACACCGTACACCACCACCAACTCCACTATAATCATTCCCCCCATATTCTAGCCATCTATCCTACCAATTTCTTTTCTTTTCTTTCTCAGAAAAACCTAGGAAAGAAATTGGTACAATAGCTAGGGCTAGAGAAGAAATAGAAGCATGGGAATGGAACAGAGGACCAAAGAGAAGAATGGGTCGAAGAAAAACTCGTCAAATCACATCAATATGGGTAAGAATTACCAAACCCTAAATTTTCTGATTTGGGGGAATTTATTAAAGAACCCTAATTTTGTAATTTGGGGGAAAACCCAAATTGGGTCTGTGGGTATAAATAGAAGGGACTGTTGTGTTGTGTAGGGTATGCTGGATTAGCCAGCTTCACTCTCTAGAGGTCTGGACTAGCCAGAACCTCAATTGTCCTGTTTTGTTCCAAGTTCAATGTTATTTTCCATGTCCTGTTTATATTCAAATTTCAATTTCAGTTCAGTTTATTTCAAGTTTATGTTTAAATTCAGTAGTAGTTGCATTATGTTCTAATTCATTGAGCTAAGGCTCAGTTGAAGCCTTATGCACTGTCAAATGACAAGTTGCTAGGATAGTTAACTCCTTGCCCTGTTTTGCTTGAGCAATGGGAAGAGGTTAATGCTCATAGTGCCTGTGATTGATTGTTCTGTCAAAAGACAGTCAATGCTAGGGGCAAACTAGTGAGCAAATTAGTTTTCCTCCCATTCTAGATGTATGCATAGGATTTTCAACTCAACCTAGAAATATGTTGTTTGATTAGGACACAAGGTGGATACTAAGCCTTAGCTTAGCCACAATCCCTTTTACAGTCACTTAAATTCAGTTGTGTTTTGCTTCCTGTTCAGTTTATCTCCTTACCTGTTTTGCTTGTTTAAATTCTTGCAATTTGTAGCTGTTGTGCACTGAAATCAGTGCACAAACTCCCCCTGCCCTTGGCTTACAGCCTTGGTTCCCTGCTATTGTTATTTTATATCCTCTGCCATTTAATCTTTGTTGTGCTGCCATCGTGTGTTAACTGCTTTGCTTTGTTAACTGTTTTAGTTCTTTGTTTCACTGCCTTCATCCATCACTGCTCACTGCCATAGTGCCTTGTCTCCATTGCTAGCTTAGGAAAACTTCTTGTATGCTCCCACTCCCTGTGGACTAACCCCTACTCATCCCTATACTATAAAGCTTGGCCTTGTATACTTGCAAGTTTTGTGTGCAACCCCATTTACACACCACCAGGGGAGGGGACAATGAGAGACATTTTTTGAACCAAAGACCAACATAGATCTTTTTTTTTTGCGGATTGGGAGAGCCATAGATGCATGTGAGGAGCCAATCAGACTTAGTACTTTCAATCCAGACCAGCCAATCAATTTGGTTGTCATCTTGATGAATGATTTTTAACTTAGTGGAGTTATGACAGCTAATCCACCTCATTTTCTAATTGGTGGTTGAGTACACACATTGTAGAAACAGTTTTTGTTAAGAGTGTCAATCGCAAAATCATTTTGTTGCTTTGTTTCAGATTGGAAAACAATGTTTGGGTTGGATTCAAAGATTAGTTTAGAAAGTTGTTGTCTAGTGTCTTTGGAACCAAGCCCTTGACAATTCCAGGATAATATACTAATAAACTGCCAAGAAATAGGAAATAACAGGATAAGAAAATGTAAGGAGAGGGTTTAGGAAATTTTTAGACGTACAACAACAAGATAGAGAAGGGTTTTTTAGTTTCCTAAAAAAGTTAACGTTCCAAACATAAAAAAGAGTAAAAGATAAATGATCAATAAGGCAATGAAGATTTGGAGGATAAATAGTAATTGAAAATTCAAGATTGTAAAAAACCCAAACCCGATTTTGGGGGAGAAGAGTCGATTCAGCAGGTAAACTATCCTTCCCAAATTCATAGCCATAAGCCCCAGCACTTCTCGCCGAACCTTTGATCTTTAGACCCAAATTTGCTTTATTCATTTTCAATTTAGCTTTGGATATTTTTTGGTTTGAGGTAGTTTTTCCTTCAATAAAGTTTTGGTGGAGAGCCTCAGAATTTTTGGAACACCAAGAGAAAGTAATTGGTGCCTGAGAGATAGGAGATTTGAATTTCTTGAAGGAGGGGGGATCATCCTCCAAAGATTTCCTTTTAGGGTTTAGAGGTTCAGAGATGAAACTACTAGAAAGATTTATAGGGAGAACATATGTTTTTCTGGTAATACGAGATCAAGATGGTTTTTTGGGTTAGATTTCAGTAAAATGGGTAAAAAGAGATAAGGAGGTGTCAACCCGGAGGATAGGTGAGATCCACCTTCTGAGGTTCTAGAATTGGGGAGTCGATGGGTTGGTGAGAGTTATTGGGAGAGTTTCCGTTCATGAATGGGTTATAGGAGAAATCATTTATATCATGAGCTCGGAATATAACAGGTTGTCGGGGGCCAACCTGCGGGTAGAAAATTGGGGTGGAGTTTAAAGGTTACATGACCAGAATATTTAGAGAAACATGAAATATGACCGTCACAAGGTTAGGTAGGAAGAAAGGGTTTTTATACCATAGGTTGGGAAGATGAGTTTGGGGGGTTGAGAATTGGAAAAATGACTTTCAATATAAAGGGTGTTAGAAGAGATGCCAGATTTTCCTTTGACACTTTCCAGAGAAGTATTTTTTAGAGATATTTCTTGCTATTGATTTTTGTTTCTCTTCATAGTTGGAGCTTTGGTTTAGAATAACTTCACGTCTCCTTGGATTGCAGTTGTCTTTATTGTGATCAAGGGTTCTATAATGTTGAAATAGTCGGAAAGGATGAAGCGTATAAGCAAATTCAATCCAAGTTTTCTTTCTTTCCACTTCGCAGTTAGTTCCAAACGGTAAATCGTGAGTAATCTTCACTTCCACCAAAACTTTCACATTTTTTTCATCATAATCTCTTCCATAAGGGTCTGTGAAGAACAACATACGACCTGCAGGACTAGCAATCCCAGATAAGGATTTGAAGTAATATAGTTGACTGGTACTCTTTTAAGATGAATGCTTAATAACACCTTTTCAAACTCTTCTGGATCTATAGCTTCTACACCATCAAAAGGGATTTGAACCATTGTCTTAACTGAAACATGAATTAGCCAGGGCCTAAGCATACCAATAGCGGAGAAGTCTTCAAGATGTTTGAACCTGAGATGATAGAAATTTATTTATTTGTTGAAAGGAGTAACTTCAACTTCTCTTTTTAGATCCCAGTATTTCCTGATGTAGGCTTGAGCTTCTGAGTAATGGACATCTGAAGGACAGTGAAGTTTTCTAATGGCACACGCCAGACATTTGATTCCATAGGAGTGGGTTGAGTATAAACTTGTCAAAAACTACCACTGGACGAAGCCTATCAGGGATTTTAAGTTGTTTTGCATGGTTTCAGTGATTTCCTCGACAGAGGAGCATTTAGAGCTGGTGGGAGACATCCACACTAAGACAACAATAACTTCCCGCTGTAGAATTGAATGAGAGTTGGTGAAGGTTGAGAGCTTGTAAAAAATTAATGAAATAGAAGAAAAGTTTCTCCAAAGCTTAGACATAGATAGATAAGAGAGAGTGCTTAAATTATAAGTTATTTGAGAGAGATGGTGAAATACAAGAAAAGATAGATTCTCATTGACCAAACAAAGAAAATAGAATCGAGGCCAACTATTTTCATTAATATTCCCCAGAGAGTTGAGAACCTCGGATTGGTTTGTTTGAATTTCTTCACATGGTTAAAGTTGTTATATTTGGAAGGGCCTACAAATTTGTTTGTATCCAGACATATAGGGGTTTAATGAGTTTCAGAAGGTAGTTGGGATAATTGAAAAGACACGGAGACAAAGTACTTTGTTTTGTATTTAGTAAGCATAGAGATGTCCATGGATAACTAACCAGAGATATGACAAATATTTTGGTCATAGGTGTTGGAGATATTTCCTGAGAATTTGGACGTGTCTGAAGACCGAGAGACCAAGGGACAAGGATTAGAGTTGCCTGGGTTAGACATTACAGAAGAGCCCTTAACCTGACATTGAGGTAACTGTTGATGGTGGATTTTAGTTCAGGGCTAAAATTGTAAAACCAAATTTATGTGCTGACATCCTGCAAAGGATAAAGCCACTGATAAGTAATGAATACTTCTTCACTTTACTAATTCACCTAGAATGGAGCATGTGGCAACAATCCCAGTATTCTGTGAATTAAATACACAAAAGTCATCCAGGTTGGAGCATGTAGCAAAAATCCCATATACCCTGTGAATTTACAACATTATTAATTAATGCATGACTAGCCTTGTATTTCCTGTGTTGTTCCCGCAGAACTCTCATTATTAGTGCGGCATGACGACTGAGTGTTGCTCTCAGCAGAGTAACACGAATCTCCAAGTGTTAATAGTGAGGCATGCACAAAATACCCGTACATGCCACATCTCTCAGTGTGTTATACTAGCCCAATTGAGCATACATCTCTCGGTGTGTTATACTAGCCCGATTGAGCATATTTGAATCTGGACTGAAAGTCTCAGAAACAATCACGACCACGCAAGTTGGCCGCATGATTTAACCAGCCTAGACGATCCTCAGTGGGAGCAGGCTACCATCTTAATGACCACAAGCGGGCCCGTTTATGCCCTGGTCGGTCGAATACATACCACGCCTCCCAAAAAACTACCGAACACCAGCCTAGAGTAGGATGGTTGGGCTGGTATGGAGCAGCTTGGAAAACATGTACGCACAAGACTGCCAATGTCGGTCTCAAACAGATCACGTTCGTCCAACTTCACTGTCATGGTTGGACGGCATAGATCGTCCCATGGCCGGTTGGACAAGCGTTGTCCTGCACACCGGCGGGCCCCCTTCACGCCTGCATAATCGACCACCTCACGACCTATCCAGGAAGAAGCAAACGCTCGCCCAAAGTTCGGCCGGCGTGATGCTTTAAGGGTCGCAGGAAATTCCACTAAAGGTATTAAATTGATCACGACCATCCAACCTCACCAGCATGTTTAGATGGCTTAGATCAGACCCATAGCCGCCAGGCAGGTATTGGCATGTTCACCACTGGCCCAATGTGGGCCCCACATGGTCGGCCTCCCCAAAAGAGGAGCGTAGCTTGCCAATTCGTCCAGCCAAAGTAACGTGCACATGAAACCCTAATTAGGGTTTGCGGCATATCACTTGTGTCGCAAATCAGTCGCGACCATCCATCTTCGTAGGCATAGATGGAGGGTGTAGATGTAGACTCAAAGGGTCCAAAGCATGTCAACACAATCATCGTGGGCCCGTCTACATGCGTGACCAATCGGCCAAGGCCGACCATGGCTAGATGCCTTGATTCGTGCGCCCAAACTAGGCATGGTCGCGCGGTTCCAATTGCAAACCGATCTCGACCACTCAACTTTGCCGGACAAATCGAGTGGTTTAGATCAAATCTCCATGGGACAGCGAGGTACAGACGTGTGCACCGGCAAGCCGTCTACACGCATGCCCGGTCAGTCTTGCCAAAAACATCTCCCATGCATGGATTCGACCAAGCTGAAAGAAGGTACTTGCGCACCTCCTAACCCCTAATCTGACGGTCGCAGATGTGGGTCGCAAGTCATCTCGTCTGTCCAACTTCGCCAGCTTGGACGAACAGCCTAAGACATGAGTTAGGCAACCAGTGAGGCATCACCACGATCACCGTCCACCACTCTTCCACACGGGGTGATCGGCCAAATCAGGGCTTTCCTGTATAGCCTCCAAACGATCACTCGAAGATGGCTGGACGTGATGCTATTTTAAGACGCTTAAATTCGTGACTTACTCCGTCAATCTTTAAAACAGCGATGCTTCATACATGCTGAATATATTCGATGCATTACCTGCATAGAATACACACGATATTTCATAAATATCGACTTCCTAAATAACTTAGTTATTTAATCTAGCATCACATGCTACTTTCTGTGGGTCCCACATCCACACATTCGAGACATCAAGCATGTCACAAACTGGGGAATACATATTGGGGTATTGGTCTGGCGGTTTACAGCGTGCAGTGTGCAACACGCCATCACAAGAACGTGTCAGGAAGACATGGACGGTTAGTGATGATGGGAGAAGTGGGCAAGACTGGTCGTGTGACACTAACACACAACTCCACTACTCCATGACTCCACTTCCTCCACTTCCCATGAGAGACGTGGGTTAGGCTCAATGACTTGTATAAATAGGTTCTCCTCCCTATTTCCAAAGAAAAAAGACGAAACAGAAATCAAGTGTGGATACAACGTATTCCAACACCAGAACTGATAGCTTACATTCTGCAAGCCAGTTCAGCTTCCTGATACAATTCATACATAGCCAACACCTTCACAATATCAAAACCTTCTTCGCTTCCCTCCCTAAGATCAACCCCATCTCCTTCACTTTGTGACCGAAGCAAGTCTGGAACGACCATTTCTTGGTTTAGGCCAGAATTATACAGATTGATTTCTCGAATCAAAAGCACTCCCGTGCAGTGCATTTGTTAAGGGTTTAGATTCATTTATCATCCACACACCCCAAATTACCAAAACCGGCAGAAATAGTTTTCACCCATAAACAATTGGCGACCACAGTGGGAGATTAATCTCTCGGTTGCAAAATTAATTTTCAATTTCATTTTAATTTGTTCATATTGCAAAATGGTGGATCTTAGGTCTGAATCAGCAACCAATCTCGACTGAGCCAGCGCCGACAACACTGTCGGCGTTGATATCCTGATTTGTGGTGTTACCTGTCAATGCAATCAATGTATCTCGTGGAATTACGTCTTCTATCACCAGCACTAGCGGAGCAGGAGGAGATATTCCATTGGATGTGACGCCTCCTATCACCAGATCCAGAGCAACTACAAATCCCGGTGTCTCATCGAGTATAACTCCTCCGTCCGTCACCTGGGAAACTACCACTCCTACCTCGGGACGAGGGGACGGAGGAGCCAGAGGAGGACAACCCCCTATTACTATGGTGGATTTTATGGAGAGACAAGAAGTCCTTGCTAAGACACAGACGGACATGGATGCAACTCAGAAAGAGGTACTCACTTTTCTCAAGATATTAACTGATCGGTTGCCACAAGAGCCAAGACATCCCCTGGAGCCAACAAGGAACACATTCAACGCACCCGGAGCAGGTACCTCAGCGGCGCGGGCCTACATGGACCTGATCGAAGAAACGATAAACGACATATCCTCATCAAGATGACATCAAATATGAGCGGTCCTGTCATGGAGACTCCTACACTGGGGACTGATCCCCACAACGATCCTCCTCAAGTCAATAGTTTCACTACGAACCGGAGGCCAGTGAATCAGGAAGCGGCTTCTCTAGTATAAAGTTTGTGTGAACTTTTACATCTCTCGAAGAATTAGCGGGCGGAGACGTTTGATGCAATCAAACAGATAGCCCTAGACGTGCACCTAACTCCTCCACGTCCAGAAGTCTCAAACGTACCAGAAACATCTGTGAATAATGTTACATTTATAGAGGACGACATGATGGCGGAAGAAGGTCACAACCGGGCCCTATATGTTACTGAACGCGTCAAGGATTCATAGTTCAAGACAGCCCTCATCGACACAGGAGCATCTTCGAATGTGATTACCCTCAATACTCTCAGGACATCCAAGATCCACCCATGCAAAATTGTACGACACCCTACCACAATGAAAGACTTTGAAGGAAACCAAACTAGCACATACGGGTATGTCAATCCGAATTTATCAGTAGGACCCGTTTAGTCAAAAGTGAAATTCGAAGTCATAGAGAAGGAGCCGGACTACCATATGATACTAGGGAGACCATGGCTTCATGACAATAGGATCTTCCCTTCAACATATCACCAGTGCCTGAAGACTATGATGAATGAAGAAGTCGTTCGTATTCCTGCATCATTGTCTCCATACGCATCAATATGCGGAGTGGAACTGTTCGAGCCGAGGGAAGCTCCGCAGGAAGAATCAGACAAAGTCCATTGCATCCCACTCGCCACATGGGCGTCAATCCAGGATGAGGACCGACTCGCATCATTGAGGGCTAAGCCCCACGACGCATCTCTGCTGACGAAACATTCTTCTTCATCCGGTGAAGTCGAAACCCATGTTCACACCAAGAGGGAACGAACTTTTGTGGCGAGTCGTGACCAGAAAGGGAAAACGGTATACCGACGCTGCTATTATCAATTAGCAGGGGAGACTGTTACCCAGTCTCTCCACCCAATGGAATGCTACAACAACCACAAGAAGAAGTGTTAGATGCTCCACAACAGCTGCAAGATGGCACCAACTCCACAACTTATGAGATTGAAATCGTTGAGGAATCTCCTAGGCCTATATCCATCAGCTCAACCTTGTGTACGGATGAACGCACGAAGATCGTGGAACTTCTCAAAGAGTATCAGGACATATTCGCTTGGAGTCGCAGTTCAGACACGAGGAAAATAGACAGATAAGGTGCTACATGGACTTGAACAGATGCTGCCCCAAAAACGATTCTCCTCTACCTAACATCGACATGTTAGTAGATGCAACCAGCGGACACGGCACGTTTTCCTCCATGGATGGATGTAGCGGCTACATCCAGATAAGGATGTACGAGCATGACGCAAGTAAGATAGCTTTTCGAACTCCTCTCGGACATTTTATTATACTGTACTGCCATTTGGTTTAAAGAATGCAGGTGCAACGTATCAACGCTCTATGACGGCAATCTTCCACTGGAGCTGATACCTCAAGGGAGCAGCCTCAAGAAGATAACGATACCCACGCGTCATGTCGAGCAAGATCCGTGCGAGTCACTCTATCAGACGATGGTGCATGTCTATCATGCTATGTTAGAGAATCTGCGCTTTTGGTCATCCTCTGGAGCTGTTGAACGCTCATCTGCAACAGCATCTGCTCTGCTACCAGTTTCGCTGAAGCAGTAAGAGGAAAACCACCGAGATACAACATCATGCGCGCCAACTCCAACTCTAGTACCGCATACACGACTGTCACAATGATGAAACAACGTCCAAGATGACGACAGAAACATTAAGAGACGCTTTCAGAATTTCGTCTCTCGTAGAAGAAGTAGTTGCGTTACCAAAGGAGTGTGACTGGGACTTCTTAGCGCGTTGTCCATATCAAACATGGATGCAAGCACGCTATCATTATGATTCCAAGATGTTCAAATAAGAATATACACTCAAGAGAACAGACGTATTGTCAAAGATCAGTGATATTCATGGATGTCTATGAAACGCAACGTAGTAAAGACGGCCTCATGAAACCAGCGTGACAACATCTATCAAGTTGAAGGATCAGTGGATACTCGTGGGCAGGGGACTGTCTCCCTCTTTTTCATTCCAGAGGCAACATCAAGAAGTTATCGGTTCCATCATGCTTCTCTCTCTAATAACGAGACACGCCAAGTTCGTGCCCGTAGCTGTCACGCCTCTTCCTGTCAGCCTCTTCTGATAACAGCCACAGCTAAGAACCGTTGTTCGTTTGTTGATACCAGTGCCCAAGCTTCACCATGGAAACAACCACTACGAACAGAGATAGAACCATGTAAACCACGCATGAAGTTCCTTCACCGTCAGTCTAGAACTTCTTCAACACGAGAGAGATGGTCAATCAAGAATCATGGAATTCGCAAGGGTAAATCAAACTGAAGAGGAAGCCACTTCAACGCTCCCTCCAGCAGTAGATGCTTCAATGGTCTATTCAAGAGCCGCCTCAACGCTCTCTCCGGGACCCACGTTCTCTTCAGAGTCCTTCTTCAATGCTCTCTCCAGGAGCCACCTCCACATCGCTTCAGAAGCTGCTTCAACGATCTCGAGGACTTTCTCGCTCCAGAAGCTGCTTCAACGTTCTCTGCAGGACCCACATTCACATTTGATCACACATGGTTAATTTTTGAGCAAAGCAAGCACGTGGTGGGTCCCACGTTCGAGCAGGCAGCAAGGCCGGATTTTGCTCAAGCTAGTTGGGTCGGTGTTTAGTCGAAGTAGCAAGGATGACACTCGAGAAAGCACATCAACCGTACGGGCAAAGCAGGCACATGATAGGGCTGACGTTTGAAACATGTACACTGTGGACCCGTGTTTGATCGAAGCATGCACATCTGCCCATGTTCGAAGCAAGCATGCTTACATCGGGTCCCACGTTCGACCAAAGCAGGCACGCAGTGGACCCACGTTTAACCGAAGCAGGCATAACAAGCCCACGTTCGATCAAGTAGGCACATGATGAGTACCACGATCGAGCAAAGCAGGCGCAACAGTCCGTCGAGCAGGCACATCAGCCCCACGTTCGAGCAGAGCAATCACGAAGCATACTCTCGACCGAAGCAGGCATAGCAAGGTCGATCGAAGCAGGCAATACCGGCATCATGCTAGGGGAACGCTCTCCTGGACGCCTCTTGAACGTGACATGCACTAAGGACAGGACGACCCGTCTCTCCTGGTAACATCTAACTTTGTCTCATAAGTTTTATCTGTATATGTCACCATCTCATGCCTACCCCACAATGATGAAACCATTATGTGCTAGGCAGGGGACTTAATGTTGATGGTGAATTTTAGTTTAGGACTAAAATTGTAAAACCAAATTTATGCGCTGACATCCTGCAAAGGATAAAGCCACTGATAAGTAATGAATACTTCTTCACTTTACTAATTCACCTAGAATTGAGCATGCGGCAACAATCCCAGTATTCTGTGAATTAAATACACAAAAGTCATCCAGGTTGGAGCATGTAGCAACAATCCCATATACCCTGTGAATTTACAACATTATTAATTAATGCATGACTAGCATTGTATTTCCTGTGCTGTTCCCGCAGAACTCTCATTACTAGTGCGGCATGACGACTGAGTGTTGCTCTCAGCAAAATAACACGAATCTCCAAGTATTAATAGTGAGGCATGCACGAAATACCCGTACAAGCCACATCTCTCGGTGTGTTATACTAGCCCGATTAATCATACATCTCTCGGTGTGTTATACTAGCCCAATTGAGCATATTTGAATCTCCACTGACAGTCTCAGAAACAATCACGACCACGCAAGTTGGCCGCATGATTTAACCAGCCTAAATGATCCTCAGCAGGAGAAGGCTACTATCTTAATGACCACCAGCGGACCCGTTTATGCCCTGGTCGGTCGAATACATACCACGCCTCCCAAACAACCACCGAACACCAGCCTAGAGTAGGATGGTTCGGCTGGTATGGAGCAGCTTGGAAAACATGTACGTACAAGACTGCCAATGTCGGTCTCAAACAGATCGTGGTTGTCCAACTTCACCGGCATGGTTGAACGGCATAGATCGTCCCATGGCCGGTTGGACAAACGTTGTCCTGCACACCGGCGGTCCCCCTTTACGCCTGCATAATCGACCACCTCACGACCTAGCCAGGGAGAAGCAAACGCTCGCCCAAAGTTCGGCCGGCGTGATGCTTTAAGGGTCGCAGGAAATTCCACTAAAGGTTGATCACGACCATCCAACCTCACCAGCATGTTTGGATGGCTTAGACCAGACCCATAGCCGTCAGGCAGGTATTGGCATGTTCACCACCGGCCCAATGTGGGCCCCACATGGTCGGCCTCCCCAAAAGAGGAGCGTATCTTGCCAATTCGTCCAGCCAAAGTAGAGTGGACATGAAACGCTAATTAGGGTTTGCGGCATATCACATGTGTCGCAAATCAGTCGCGACCATCCAACTTCGCCAGCTTGGACGAACAGCCTAAGACATGAGTTAGGCAACCAGTGAGGCATCACCACGATCACCGTCCACCACTCTTCCACACGGGGTGATCGGCCAAATCAGGGCTTTCCTGTATAGCCTCCAAACGATCACTCGAAGATGGATGGACGTGATGCTATTTTAAGACGCTTAAATTCGTGACTTACTCCGTTAAGCCTTAAAACAGCGATGCTTCATACATGCTGAATATATTCGATGCATTACCTGCATAGAATACACACGATATTTCATAAATATCGACTTCCTAAATAACTTAGTTATTTGATCTAGCATCACATACTTTTTGTGGGTCCCACATCCACACATTCGAGACATCAAGCACGTCACAAACTGGGGGATACATACTGGGGTATTGGTCCGGCGGTTTACAGCGTGCAGCGTGCAACGCGCCATCACAAGAACGTGTCAGGAAGACATGGACGGTTAGTGATGATGGGAGAAGTGGGCAAGACTGGTCGTGTGACACTAACACACAACTCCACCACTCCACTTCCTCCACTTCCCATGAGAGACGTGGGTTAGGCTCAATGACTTGTATAAATCGGTTCTCCTTCCTATTTCCAAAGAAAAAAGACGAAACATAAATCAAGTGTGGATACAACGTATTCCAACACCAGAACTGATTGCTTACATTCTGCAAGCCAGTTCAGCTTTCTGATACAAATAATACATAGCCAACACCTTCACAATATCAACACCTTCTTCGCTTCCATCCCTAAGATCAACCCCATCTCCTTCACTTTGTGACCGAAGCAACTCTGGAACGGCCATTTCTTGGTTTAGTCCAGAATTATACAGATTGATTTCTCGAATCAAAAGCACTCCCGTGCAGTGCATTTGTTTAGGGTTTAGATTCATTTCTCATCCACACACCCCAAATTACCAAAACCGGCAGAAATAGTTTTCACCCATAAACAGTAACAATTGAAGATACCGAAGAAAAGCTATGAACTTCGAAAAGTGTTTACTTGCAGAAACAACAAAATTGAAAGATCAAGTTAGATGAAAACGAGGCGGTTGGTTATTTGAGATGAGGTGAAATATTATAATTAGGATTAAATGAGGCATTAAATTTCTTGAGTAGGTGTGAAGAGAGCTATGAATTTTTGGGAGAATGAAAGGTTTCTAAATGTTATAAAAGGAGGGGGAGAGGACACATGAGATAAGATTTTCAAGGGGAGAGCAAACCGATTGGGATATTTGAAGCATTGAAGATAAAAGAAGATGGGCGAAAACAGAGAAAGATTCATAGAGGGTTGGATGCCAGCCGATGAGACTGAAATCATTGCCAAACCAGATGGAGTACTGATACCCATCCGAAAACCTTGTTTCATAGTTGAGATTGTGGTTGTTCCAGAGTTCGTGGAGATATGCAGCGATGAGGATACGGTAGCATAAAGAAGCACAAGGAATGGTAGACCATCAAAGACGGAGGCTAAGGAGAAACGTAAGAGTTCTCGGAAGAAGAGAGGAGTTAGAGGAAGCAACAGTAGAGGGGGAAGAGATCAGAATTGAAAGGCAAAGGGAAGTATTAAAGAAGGCAGAAAAAAGAATGGGTTTTTGTTTTAGAAGTTTTTATTTATTTCTAGATTTCATGTGGGTTTGGAATTTAAAGTTTGATTAAAGCACAGACTAAGGGGGAGTAACATATCATACTACGTGGTATAACAAAGACGTGTGGATTAAAAATCTACCTATCTTACCTTTAGGGGGAGTAGTATAGCTTTGTTATTATAATTTCAACATCGACATTTATTTTTTGAATACATGCAGATTGGTATGAGTTATTTTGTAATTTGTTTATCTCCATATGTAATAGAGTTTTGTCACTAGATTGACAAATGGAAAATTGTTAGAGCACTGCTCGGTTGAACCCACCAAGCGTTGGTATGTCAAGATTGGTTGTCATATTTAGTACCAAAATTCGAGTCGCTTAATATGTAAACTACAGTCAACTTCGATAGGATAGACTAGAAATGATAGAAGTATTGTGCTCCAGTTACTCACAAAGATCTGAAGATGGATTGAAGACAACAAAGACATCATCCTTCAGCTTGAGTTTAGTAACTATGAATTGACTTGTTCCATATCTATTTTATGTCTTTCAAGTCGTGTATATTGAAAACAAAACTGCGAAGCATGATTACACTCTAGTTAGACATAGTAATAAGGAATACAATATGAGGTTTATTGCTTAACCATTAAACTTTGTAGATAAGACATCGACATAATCGGTTGAATGATATTGTGATTATGTATGAGTATAAGGTGAGGATTTCATCCTAGGAAACAATGTTTTACATGTGTTTTAAGGAAGTAAGTTCATAAACTTGTTTATGAGTCGAAAAGAAAATCCCCAGGATTTATTGGAATTGTTATTCATTGCATATCTTGTGAACATCCAATATGTGTGATTTAGTATAACCACTCATAACTTGGTTGTGTTCTTGGTAAAACTATTCACAAAGGCCTGACTTATATATTAGTATGACTTTTATTAGTGAAACCAATCTTAAGTAATCACCTGAGATGGTATGATCGAGTTTGTGATTTGTGTATGACCGACTCTGGGTAAAGGGGAACCGATCTTAGTAAGAGGTGCAACCTTTCACAAAGGGGAATCGATCCTTGTATGAGGTGCAACAAAGGGGAACCGATCCTATGGACATGTGCAACACATACAAGTTAGATACCATAACTATGTGGGGAACCGATCCTACGGACATGTGCAACAAGGGGGAACGGATCCTTTGAACATGTGCAATCGGCCACAAAAAGTCTCAATCAAATCCGAGCACGTTTTGTGTTTTTAACACAAAATATTATCCAAAAATATCTTTTCGAATTTTCTATTTTTCTAGAAATATTAGAGATACCTAAAATATATTTGGTTAATGTGGAAAGATGTCGACACACTTTGAACACGTGCATTAATGCTTATCTTTTATTGTTCAAAGTTATTCCTTAATAGCTAAAGGAAGAAAATCCCAGGATCGAAATTAAATAAGTTAAGAATCTTTTATTTAAGGTTTTTAATTTTATATATGGAAAATAAGAATTAGTAATGTGCATTTACTAGTTAGAGATTTTCCAAGGAGATTTTCGGTCAATATTTTGGACAGAGCATTTCCAGGAATTATGGAAACCGAATTTGGAACTTATTGCATATCTTGAGAATATTTTCGGTTTTGGAAATTCCTTGGTGTCCAAACTTCCTTGTCTATAAATACTTGAAGTTTGCCTTTCTAGCAAACTAATCCTTCGTGACAACAAACTTCCTCAGTTGTGTTGTTACTGATGAAGCCTCCTATTTGGAGAGGAGAGTAACCTAATTAGGTTAAATCTCTTACGACCGCTCAGTTTAAAGTTATCTTTGGGATTGAGAAGAACTATGAGTACCGTTGGTGGGAAACTAGATAATTGCAGTTTATCTTTTGTTTTCAATTGATTTGATTGACTAACGGTTGTTGAATATTTGATTGCACGTAGTTTGTTTATTCTTGAGAACCTTTTCTTCTGATATAAGGCTCACTCAATCTAGATAAAAAATTTAACGTTTCTACGGATCTAAGTTTTTCTAGATCCGTAAGATAGATTCATTGATTTGCCATTGTTAACAAACTCCGTTCTGTGCGACAAATCAATAAGGAATCAATTTTGTTTTTGCAGATTGTTACTTTGAAGATTTAATCGAAGATTGAAGATTTGAAGAAGAAGTTGTTGTGAACCATTACGAAGATATACTGGATCTAGTACTAAAGGGAACGTCTGTTCTGCTAGTATATTGGGTATTAAATATCTATTGAGAACTTCGGTTCTGCTAGATATTATCAAATCAAGAATACTGCTGAAGCTGAGTAACTAGGATTTTAGTTTACTTAGTATTGGATACACGAAGTTGCAGGTTTACTTTTTGTAGCGTCTTAATTCAATTGAGTATTCAAAACCGGACTAGGTCCCGGGTTTTTTTTGCATTTGCGGTTTCCTCGTTAACAAAATTCTGGTGTGTGTGTTTTACTTTATTTCCGCATTATAATTGTTTTTATATTATAATTAGAGTAAATACACTTGTACATTAACTAGGCACTTGATATTTATCTTATAAGGTTTTACTATTATCAAGTGAACACTTTGTTGTAGTATTGTCTCGATTTCATATCTATAGACGAGGTCACATAAAGTGTATTGGAGTTTCACTTGACTTTGATATTCTCACATTGTTAGGCCAGTCCGGACTAACCCTATTTCAAGTGGACACTGTGTTGAAATATTCCTTGAGTGATTGTATCTCCAAGAGGTTTATACACAGTGGGTCTTGTATAGGTTGTGATCAAAATAAAAGATTGTGGTGTATTTGGGTACCCTCGTCTTTTCAATCGGTATCAGAGCAGGCAAACACGAAAAGATCTAACAGTCTGTGTTGATGTGATCCAACCTATAAGTTTTGAATCAAATGGTTAATTCAGTTAATGTACCTCCGGAGTTTGATGGCTCAAACTATCTATGGTGGAAAATGGCTATGCAATCTTTCCTCCAATCTCATGACTTTAACACTTGGGTTTTAGTCATTGATGGGTATGAACACCCAAAAGTACTGGTCAACAACTCAACCACTGAGTTTAGACTAAAGGAATTGAAAGAATTCAATAATGAAGAAAAATTTCTTTCGAAGCAAAATTCTTATGGATTAAACGCCATTATACGTGTTGTAACACGAGACCTCCATCATCATGTAACCAAGTGTAAAACATCAAAGGAGGCTTGGGATATTCTTAATATCGTATTTGAAGGGAATGCCTCTAAAAAAGAAGCTAGGCTTCAAACCCTATCTTCTAGATGGGAAAATCTTCGTATGGATGAAGACGATACCTTTGATGAGTTTGATCAAAAAATTTCTGAAATAGTGAATGCCTCTTATGCTTTAGGAAAAATTATTTCAGATAAAGATATTGTGTGTAAAATTCTAAGGTCTTTACCACCAAGATACGAATCTAAAAAGCACGCCATCATGGTAGCTAATGATATTTCCACACTATCTAGAAGCGCTCTAGTCGGTAAATTAAAGATCTTTGACCTTGAATACCAATTTAAGAATGAAGAGGGTATTACCCTTAAATATGTAACTAAGACTTGTTCTTCGGATACAAAAACTGAAAATTGTAGTGTTGATACGACTACACGACAATTTAGAAAGTTATTAAGACAAAAGAAAAGGAGTTCTTCTCCTTCTCAAAAAACACAGAAATGTGTAGAGAATAGAGAATAAAATAATTCTGATAACTCTAATTGTTCCAAGGATCAAGAGAACAAAGCTTTTCATGCAACTGTTGAGTGCACATCTGAAAAGGATACTGAAGTAACTTTAGAATCAAAGGCACTTCAATGTGATAAACTTTGCAAAGAGAATGAAAGTCTTAAAAAGAAACTTGATATTCTATATAAGGATATAGAACGTGTAAGCAATGGTCAAACTTATCTTGAAGTCTTGGAATAATACATAAAACAAATTGAAAAAGGTGATGATCGAGCAGCTCCAGAGCCAAAGACACTCAATTGTGATCTTCGTGAAGAGAATGAAAGATTGAAAAGGAAACTTGATGAATTGGAGAACGATATAGAGACTATTGGTACTGGTAATAATCTTGAATGCATGAAATGTTATAGAGAGCAAATTGAAGAAAGTCATGATCGTGAAGTGAAGCTATACACAGAGTTGGAGAATCTAAAGAACACCAAGGTAAGTAATTCTACCGAATCTGAAATAGATTATAAAGTTCAAATTGATAAATTTAAGGTTGATTTAAATAATTCTCTCGAAAAAATAAAAACTTTGGAGAAAGAGAATATGAGTCTAAAAGCGGACTTGAAAAAGTTCGATAGTAGCACAAAACAACTACTCAGTGTTGAAGTCAACTAGAGTTCCTCGTGACACTCGAGGATTGGGCTACAAAGGTAAACAAACTTTGAATGCTAAACTGGAGACAAAATTTGTAAAGCCTAAAGACTCTTCTGAAGAAATTGCTTCAAAAGTTGCCACAAAAGATAGCTCTTCCTTAAAAGAAAAATTTGTAACACCTTCATCTTCAGCAAAAGATGAAAAACGTAAATTCCGTCAAACTCCAATATAAGTGGATCCACAACAAGGTATCACTATACAACATGATTCGTGTGTTGCTAAGCATTGCTTTTACTTGTGGAAATAAAGGACACTTGGAAAGGGGATGCAGATTCCGTAAAAGGAATGAGAAAGCCATAGATGCACGCGTTTCCGCAAAATTGGCTGAACTCAATAATGCTTATCGTGCTAAATCAGGACATCATTGTCCTAAAAATGAGCAAAAGAATTATTGTAATGATAGTTCAAAGTTTGCTTATCAGGGTTCTACAAAGTTTTCTCAGAATTGCTCAAACAATAAAAGGAGAGATAACTTTGTAAAGACCAGATCTGATGTTCTAAATTGGAGAAAGGCTAACTCTCAGAGTTTTCAACATTTTAGTTACCCTAATGTTTCCTCAAGAGATTCATCTTGGATTTCAGGAAGAAATAATTGGAAGAACAAAGCTGCTTTTGTAAAACCCATTTCTAAATGGAGTCCAAAGTCTTCTCTAAAGACAACCAGGAAGGTATCAAAATATATTCACAATGATGACACTCGAATGATAAGTTTCAATACTCATGACATCAGAATATTTTGCTAAACGTTGTTGATCAAATTTTAGGGTTTTAAAGTTGTCCCAAAGTAGGTTGACATTCAGAATGTATCTCCGTGTTGTCATCGTTATATGAGATAGGTCTCATAATCAGTTACCTTTTTATGATTTTGTGACTTTTGATTTAGCGGATTTCATATCTAACTTTTTGGGTTGCTGAATCAAATAATCGTAAAAGGATGATGACAATTAATCCCATATGTGAGTCACGATTATACTATTATCAATTTATTTCTCATAAGTTGTGTATATAGCATACATATGAGTCTTTGATATTAGCTTATTACTATTGGCACGTAATAGTTAAAACCATTTCAACCTTTCTCCGGTAAAGGTTGTTTTTGCTGTTCTTATGTCTTTGCGAAAGGATGAGAAAAAAAATGAGGAAAAGAGGATGCGAAATTTGAGGTAACAAATTTGTTAGTTAATCATTTTCCTGTTTAAGAAAAGCATGATTTTATTGCATATATTTTGCTTTTGCTTAAAAAAATTTCGGTACAATTGATGTTTATCCCATTATTTGTGAATGGATATTTATGTGTGATTCAATTGGTTCTGGTTAAGAAAAACTATTGTTATCTTGCTTTATTATGTGGTATCAATTGTTTAGGCTTACAAAATTTCGGTGCAATTGCGGTGCTTTTAATGTCTATGTTGTTTCAATTACTTCCGGTTGAAGTGAATAATTATGCTTGTTGATTTTTTTGGTTTGTATTAATTATTTATGGCTTAACAAAATAAAAGGATTACGGGATGAGTTGTTTAGTCCAATTCGATTCCGGATAAGAGAAACTAAGTTAATTCTGATCTTAGTTAGACTTATCGGAGTGAGGTTTCAGTTATTCAAGTCTAATCGAATGTCTTAACAAGAAATGCTAGTTAACTAACCTAGTACTTGTCTTGTTTAAAACTGGAAGGTCTAAGTTTATGGATAATTAGAACCTGATGAGAGAAACAGAGTTATCTTTATTTTGGTCTTATCGAATTAAGCGGTTGTTTTTGAACAATCGGTTTAGCAAAGGGACTAAGGTGCTTAGTTGATTTTTTTTTTTGCTAAACTAAATTGGAAAAATTGTTTCGGAAAATTGTTTCCTTGGTAACATATCAAAATAAAACTATTTGTAGTTTCGGTTTTGATATTGGTTATCAGAATATGATGTGTGGAACCCTCGTGCCTAACTCTACAGGTTGCAAGTCTATTTTGAGATTTGTAAGATTCTTTTCGTGTTTTCCTATATTTTTTCGTTTCTTTGTAATTTTGTGACAAAAGGGGGAGAAATATATGGAGTAAACAAGTGATACTGGCATTGATTTTATATTAATTGGTACCGCTAAGGAAAAGAACATTGGTGCTTGAACGTTTATCTAAACGAAAGAGTGAAAGCACAGACTAAGGGGGAGTAACATATCATACTACGTGGTATAACAAAGACGTGTGGATTAAAAATCTACCTATCTTACCTTTAGGGGGAGTAGTATAGCTTTGTTATTATAATTTCAACATCGACATTTATTTTTTGAATACATGCAGATTGGTAGAGTTATTTTGTAATTTGTTTATCTCCATATGTAATAGAGTTTTGTCACTAGATTGACAAATGGAAAATTGTTAGAGCACTGCTCGGTTGAACCCACCAAGCGTTGGTATGTCAAGATTGGTTGTCATATTTAGTACCAAAACTCGAGTCGCTTAATATGTAAACTACAGTCAACTTCGATAGGATAGACTAGAAATGATAGAAGTATTGTGCTCCAGTTACTCACAAAGATCTGAAGATGGATTGAAGACAACAAAGACATCATCCTTCAGCTTGAGGTTAGTAACTATGACTTGACTTGTTCTATATCTATTTTATGTCTTTCAAGTCGTGTATATTGAAAACAAAACTGCGAAGCACGATTACACTCTAGTTAGACATAGTATTAAGGAATACAATATGAGGTTTATTGCTTAACCATTAAACTTTGTAGATAAGACATCGACATAATCGGTTGAATGATATTGTGATTATGTATGAGTATAAGGTGAGGATTTCATCCTAGGAAACAATGTTTTACATGTGTTTTAAGGAAGTAAGTTCATAAACTTGTTTATGAGTCGAAAAGAAAATCCCCAGGCTTTATTGGAATTGTTATTCATTGCATATCTTGTGAACATCTAATATGTGTGATTTAGTATAACCACTCATAACTTGGTTGTGTTCTTGGTAAAACTATTCACAAAGGCCTGACTTATATATTAGTATGACTTTTATTAGTGAAACCAATCTTAAGTAATCACCTGAGATGGTATGATCGAGTTTGTGATTTGTGTATGACCGACTCTGGGTAAAGGGGAAACGATCCTAGTAAGAGGTGCAACCTTTCACAAAGGGGAATCGATCCTTGTATGAGGTGAAGCAAATGGGAACCGATCCTATGGAATATGCAACATGTTTTTAGGAAAAGGGGAACCGATCCTATGGACATGTACAACACATACAAGTTAGATAACATAAATATGTGGGGAACCGATCCTATGGACATGTGCAACAAGGGGGAACCGATCCTTTGAACATGTGCAATCGGCCACAATATGTCTTAATCAAATCCGAGCACGTTTTGTGTTTTTAACACAAAAATTATCCAAAAATATCTTTTCGAATTTTCTATTTTTCTAGAAATATTAGAGGTACCGAAAATATATTTGGTTAATGTGGAAAGATGTCGACACACTTTGAGCACGTGCATTAATGCTTATCTTTTATTGTTGAAAGTTATTCCTTAATAGCTAAAGGAAGAAAATCTCAGGATCGAAATTAAATAAGTTAAGAAAATTTTATTTAAGGTTTTTAATTTTATATATGGAAAATAAGAATTAGTAATGTGCATTTACTAGTTAAAGATTTTCCAAGGAGATTTTCGGTCAATATTTTGGACAGAGCATTTCCAGGAATTATGGAAACCGATTTTGGAACTTATTGCATATCTTGAGAATATTTTCGGTTTTCGAAATTCCTTGGTGTCCAAACTTCCTTGTCTTTAAATACTTGAATTTTGCCTTTCTATCAAACTAATCCTTCGTGACAGCAAACTTCCTCAGTTGTGTTGTTACTGATGAAGCCGCCTATTCGGAGAGGAGAGTAACCTAATTAAGCGAAATCTCTTACGGCCGCTCAATTTAAAGTCTTCTTTGGGATTGAGAAGCACTACGAGTACCGTTGGTAGGAAACTAGATAATTGCAATTTATCTTTTGTTTTCGATTGATTTGATTGACTAATGGTTGTTGAATCTTTGATTGCACCTAGTTTGTTTATTCTTGAGAACCTTATCTTCTGATATGAGGCTCACTCAAACTAGATCAAAGATTTAACGTTCTACGGATCTAAGTTTTTCTAGATCCGTAAGATAGATTCATTGATTTGCCATTGTTAACAGACTCCGTTCTGTGCGACAAATCAATAAGGAATCAAGTTTGTTTTTGCAGATTGTTACTTTGAAGATTAAATCGAAGATTGAAGATTTTGAAGATTTGAAGAAGAAGTTGTTGTGAACCATTAAGAAGATATACTAGATCTAGTCCCAAAGAGAACGTATGTTCTGCTAGGATATTGGGTATTAAATATCTATTGAGAACTTCGGTTCTGCTAGATATTATCAAATCAAGAATACTGCTGAAGCTGAGTAACTAGGATTTTAGTTTACTTAGTATTGTCTACACGAAGTTGCAGGTTTACTTTTTGTAGCGTCTTAATTCAATTGAGTATTCAAAACTGGACTAGGTCCGAGGTTTTTTTTTGCATTTGCGGTTTCCTCGTTAACAAAATTCTGGTGTGTGTGCTTTACTTTATTTCCGCATTATAATTGTTTTTATATTATAATTAAAGTAAATACACTTGTACATTAACTTGGCACTTGATATTTGTCTTATAAGGTTTTACTATTATCAAGTGAACACTTTGTTGTAGTATTGTCTCGATTTCATATCTATAGACGATCACATAAAGTGTATTGGATTTCTCCACTTGACTTTGATATTCTCACATTGTTAGGCCAGTCCGGACTAACCCTATTTCAAGTGGACACTGTGTTGAAATATTCCTTGAGTGATTGTATCTCCAAGAGGTTTATACACAGTGGGTCTTGTATAGGTTGTGATCAAAATAAAAGATTGTGGTGTATTTGGGTACCCTCCTCTTTTCAGTTTGAGACATTTTATTGTTCGGAGAAAGTTGTTTGAGATTGTGGTTATGCTGTATGAAATGAGAGTGGATCTTAAAATTCTTAGTTTTAAACAAGTTTGAGTAATTCTAGTTTTCATTGTGATTTTTTGTGATAGATATGAAATTTAATTATAGTTTTTGTGATTGAAATCGTGATTGAGAGTAAAAATTGATATGATCCATGACTGTTTTTTCCTATAAATACAGCTTCGCATATTATGTTTTCAATATAATACGACTTGAAAGATACATTAGGAATGGAAACAGGTCAAGTTAGTTTACTAACCTCAAGTGGAAGGATGATGTCTTCGTTGCAGTTATTTCTTTTCATTCTTCAGGTCTTCGGAGTAATACTTGTATGTCTCAACATTCCTAGACTTTCTGGGTAACCTAAACAAAGTCGACTCTAGTATTTAATCAAGCGACTCTAGATGAGTTTTGATACTAAAATATGACAACTAAACTTGACATACCAACGCTTGATGTGTTTAACCGGGTTATTTGATGTGTTTAACCGGGTTATGCTCTAACACTTACCTTCTTTTTAGAACCCCATCCACTATGATGTTCTCCTTCCACTTCCGACTCTTCTTCAGAGAAGAGCGCCACATCTTTACTTATTTTCTGATATCGTTTTTGAATAAAGGTCCAAGGATGCTTCGGTATTTTAGATAATTGACGTTCCATATCATCTTTGATTGATCAGTTCCAATAGAAGGATCTTGAGATATTGATAGAATTTCACACATCGTTATGTCTTCCATTACTGAAAAATTTGGACCTCGTGGTGCTCGTGATGCCATAACTCTAAACAATCAGAAAAAAAAATGATATTGTGATTAGTTTCATAGATTGATAGTGTAATTATTCTCGACTGAATTTGTAATCGTGATGAAATGCCAAATGAATTCATCCATACATAGGGATTTGAAAGATAGTCTTGAAACAAAACTTTCGATTTTTTCCTACGTTCGGAAAAAAATTCAAAACTTTCACAACGATAGGAAATACATCAGGCGCACGTAGAATCTCCGCCTCACATGTGGCGAACATGTTATTTATGCATGTGTGAGGCGTATATATAATGTCCGCCCACACAAGCGTTCAATAATTCATTCGCCCATGTACGTGGGGCGGAGATTCTATGTGCGCCTGATGGGGCGAACCTTTAATGTACGCGCATATGACGCGAACCTTTAATTTGCGCCTGACCATGGAACATACGATTTATTTACGCCCCCTTCAAACTTAGATAGTATTTACGCCTAATACGAGACGCATTTTTAATATCCGTCTGATTATATTTAGTTTTACTCCAATTTCCCGACCAAATTTACTCTGAAACCCTAAGAAAACCGACCAAATATGATTTTACTCCAGTCCGCTGCGCCTGCGACTGCGCCTGCGATTGATTTTTCAACCAAATTTAATTTTAGTCCATCTTTTACTCGTACATTGTGTACGCTCTAATCAACTATAGTAATTTGTTCACCATTTCCAACATTGTGTCCGCCCACGTAGTTGAACTCAATGGGCCAAAAGAAAAGCTAGTTGTGGATAAGAAGATGAGAGAGAAAGTTGGCAAGAAAAAGAGTGATGATTTGTTTTCTCATCCACATTGTGAGATAGATAGAACAAGAAAGATATAAACAGAAGCGTAAAAAGATTAGTCCTTTTTTCATCTTTCAATTTCTGCAATGGAAGTGGGTATGTCTTTAAATGCATTAGTTAAGCTTCCATTATCAACATCAAGAAGAACTCATGAAGATTTACTCTCAAAACATTCTCTTTTTACTAGTAGTACTAAAACCCACACGCAACAGAGGAATGAAAATGGTTTAGTAATTCAAGCAAAACAAAAGAGAGGAATGCAAGCGCGACAATTCACTGGGAAAACTCCTCCACCACAGTTACCTAAGATTGAAGATGATGGGAATCCTAAGTTTGTCATCTTCATCCGTATGGCTAATGTTAGCTCTTCTTTTCCTCTCCTTACTTAATTAATTAATAAATCTATTTTTGGTCAATTGTTTAGCTAAGATTGAGTTTGAACAAATTAATGTTGTTCTGCATTTATTGATCAAAATAAAATAAAATCTTTGTTTTTGCATTTTGTTATTTATGCATACAACTCTGCCAAGGTATTGGTGGTATCATGTGTACTTAGGTTATGCGGTTCTTGTTTGAATGAACAGGTTTATCTATGGTATCCAATAAATATTATTACTGGTGGTACAACTGCCAAGATTATGGTTGCGGCAAAAGACAATTTTCTCGGAAAGTACATTTACAAGGACACGATCGCTAGGAATCTTGCTGCCGTGCTTTATCAGGTGACACTTTTGTTATGGATGCATGTAATTGCGCTGTAAATGTACATCGAACTAATTGCTGTGTTTGATGAACCAAAGATTAGTCACCTCATTAACCATTGCTGACTGGCATTATAACGTGCTCTATAACTTTGAACAGGATGAGAAGGAACTACAGAAAACAGCAGTTAGGCAGCACCGTGTTCTGCGGAATTGCACTGAGTTCAGATATGGGTTCAAGCTTCTTGTAATATTCTGCCTTACACTAGGTTTATTTGGATACTTATTAGCTCTCTAATCCAAAAGAAAAAATATTGCTGCATTGGTTCTGACTAGTTTAACTGTGCAGGAAGGTAAAAACTTGAGAGCTGGACTTTCTAGTTCTGGGGTTATTGAGGTGAAATTGCTGCTCTTGTAAATTTCTTACCTTTCTTTCACTTATGTCTTATCTCAAGATTGTATTTCAACTATCAAGGATAGTGCTAAACATGAGAATGCATCAAGTCAAATAGGGTGAATCTGGTGTGCCTTATTCCGTTAAAAGTTGAGTAGTTAACAGAGCGTAGAATTTTTCCAACAATCTTTTTGGACTGTACAGGCTTCTTATGATTCATGTAGTGCCGCAAGAGTCAAAAATCTTTTTTTATGCTCCAAGCAATGTCTTAGAATCAGAACTGGTGTGCCTGTGTTGTAAATTTTCTCTGGAATAGGTTCCACATGTCTATTACAGTAGTTTCTAATATTTGTCAAAAAAATGTCATCTGGTTCTGCTGAACAATGCCTTTTTTGACCTCATTTTCAGCTTCCAACGAAAGATGAGCTCAAAACCGTGCTAGATAAAGTATTGGAATCATTTGGGGATGCCAAGGAATCATTTGGGAAGCTGACATCCTTAGGTTCAACAAGTGAAGGAGAGCCTGCCGAAGAACCCAAACCGAAATCCAAGTGAGCTTCAAAGATACATGTTCTTGACACTTGAAAAAACATGGGGATTTTAATGAAGTACCACACTTCCAATTTCATGTTCAAGAAAGTGCCATCATTTTTTTCAGAATTTATTTCATGCCACACATTTGACCTTTTCCATCCCGTTATTTTCAAAAGACAGTTAACTTCCGTTAGTGCATAGGTGGCAGTTATTCAGCTTAGTAAAAGACATCTATGCCCTGGAATCATCTCACTATATTGAGTTAGATCAAGTTATCATAGCGAGTCATTACCGAGTTAAGTCGTGAGTCACTGCAACAACAGAACACAACCCGCAACTCAATACCACCTCAATCCATAGCCTGCACTTTAGCTGCAATACTTGTATTTTCTCAGCTTCAAGCTCCATTATTCTCTTGCTAAAATCATTTGATCCAGCACCACCTACTGCTCAAAATAGCATCCACCTGCAACTGTCCCCTAGCTACCAGCGTTTCATTCTCATTGAAGTATAATTATAACCCATAACAACATCATATACACTACAATAACCAGCACCATTTTAAAAATCTCTGCACCTGTAGTTTGTACCTTCCCTAGACATTCATCTAAACCGTTCAATACATCCTGTAATAGCATCATTCAATTGCAACACCACCAACATCAGACTTGCATCTCAACTTTAGTTCAAAGCACAACAACAACACAAGCTAACTGCAGGAGTTCATGTACCTCCAATTCCATCTTAGACTCACCAATAGTTCAATTTGTAAATCAATTTCAAACAAAATAAGATAGCATGAAAAAGCTCACAATAAGAATACAGATGAACCAAATGGTATTATTACCGAAGAATTGAACCAAAATTCTTGAAAGTTTCCATTCGATTCAACCACTGGACTAGATATCTGCACCTTGCCATTAACATGACCCCCATTCATCTGTGTTTTTCCTTTTTTCAATTCATTTTAACAGATTTCCACCTCTTCAGTAGCTTCTGCGTCACCTATACCTCAAACCAGTCCAAACCCTAACTCAATCATATCACACAAACCCTAATTTCAGAATCCCCAACTTCCTTGTTCGAAACTGAATCCACCCTAGATTTCTTCTCGATCTGCTCTCAGCCACCAGCAACAATCCCTAACCTAACTTAGAAGCAAACCCATTGAGTAATTCTTCATAAACTCTCGTTTTCTCCTTAGAACGGCTTCATCTTCTCAATTTCTCCCCTAAGTTCTTCACGAATTGATCCCCTAAACCTAACTCTGAAATAAAAAGCATAACTTTATCTCTGTATGGAGAAGAAGAAGATTAGAAGAAGAAGGAAAAAGAGGTGGTGATTATGGTGGTTCTGATTGAGATGATATCATGGCTGCCGCTGTGAGTGAAGCGAATGAAGAAAAAATAAGAAACCGAATATGAAGGGTAAATGGGTGAAGATGGACATTTGCTTGACTTGTTCAATGATTATAGACCAGTTTGGTGGGCCTTGACGGAATATCTAACGGTTGTGACATTTTATAAATTCTAAAAAAAACAATGGCACTTTCTTAAACAGGAAATTGGAAGTGTGACATTTTTTTAAAATTCCCAAAAAACATCTTATCCTCTTCCCCGCAGTCGTACATCATATACCTCACCTTCTGCTTGCTAATAATCCATATGTGCAACGCAATCAATGAATTTTGGTTCCATAAATGCAACACAAATCAATGAATTTCGGTTCCTTTTTTCGCATGGTTTATATTGTGTGTTCTCTGTGCTTTATCAACTTGGAGGCAAAATCAACCCCCCCACAAAGATGCCCAACCTTGGGAGCTGTTGATTACAGCACCTTTTCCCGACCTCAGCAAGTCTCCTTGGTTTTAAGCTAGTTAGTCATGTAGAAATTTCACCTGCTTACAAACCACAATTTTTTTTATTCTGCACCGAAGTTGTATTATTGAGTTATATTCATAAAAACCTTACACCTACCCTTTTTTCGCTACAGAGTGAAAAGCTGAAACTGAGGTCCCCTCAGAACTGTTCGGACATTGGTCATAAATTGTCTTTGTAAGCTCATGCAGCTTCAGTTTGACTTTTACTCAGCAGAACGGCGAAGCAACAAGGGTTTTTGTTCATAATATGTTAGTTTCTATAAACAAAACTGATTGTTGGTTCTCTTATTTCGTAGTATCTTTTTCCATCTTAAATATGAATGTAGTAAAATTGTGCAGACTTGTTTCTCGCACTAACTCAAACTTGTCAAGTAACAACATTCATAGAACGCATCAAACTCAATATCGTTATCTGAAATTGATTCTGAGGGTTCTTGGTTAGAAATCCATGGCGTTCCCTTTAATCTTTGGGGTTCATCTTTTTACAATGAGTTTAGTCAAAAATTTGGTGGTCTTATTGAAGTACATAATTCTACTTCAAACTGGGAAGATGCATCAGCCATACGTCTCAAAGTTCGTAGCTATGATGGTACTATTTCATCGTTTCTTTATCAATATGGAGGATATTCATTTCCAGTTAAAGTTTCACCTTTGAGATTCATCAATGGCGATATAGATCAAACTCATAAGAAAATTACGGTACAGAAATTGGAGATTGTTACTGTGAATCCGTTGTTGACTGAGTCAGCAAAAGAATTCTCATTCAATGCAGACTGGCCGAGAATACCTCAACCATTTTTAAAACCGCATGATTCTAGGAGAAAAAATATGTTTAGAATGTTCGCCGGAGCTGAAAAAGGAAAGACGGTTACACCTATTCAAATTTCAAATTCAAATTTGAATTTGAATTTGAATTTTACCGCCAATCAAAATGGTAAGAGACAACGGTCTTCTGAAGTGGCCTCTTGTTCGAATATGGATCCGAATACTTCTACGGGTATAGAGGAAAACAAATCGGATTTGGGTTCGGTTTTTTCTATTTCTTCCAAGGATAAGGCTATTACTATTTCAGATAAAGTACAACCACCATCAATGGCTACTTTACCAAATTTACAAACTGAAGAAGATGTGAACGATTATTTGGAAATGGCGGTGTCAATTCCTTATTTACAGATGATCGATTCTTTTGGTAATGCTCACTCAAATACTTTGGATTCTCAGGTGGCAGAAGTTCCAAATAAGATTGGTGATTTTGATTTCTTTTGGAGGACAACAGAAAAATGGAGCACCTTAAAACACAAGGGAAATCCAAATTTAAAGAATGATTTTGAAACTGTATTACTTCATATGGCAGTTTTGTGTCCTAAATTGGGTAATCATCTAAAAGGGTCACAAGATGAAGTTAATGATGCAATGGTTGAAACATTCAAAATCCATCTTTTTAACTATGATTTGGAGAATCGAACTTCTGCTTAAGTTGGTTAAGTGGATTATTTTCTCTTGCCTGGTCTGAATTATTTTTATGGATTCAAAAACTATCTGTTGGAATATCCGTGGTCTAAATGACCTTAATAGAAGAGATGTTGTTAGAAAAAAGATTAGAGATTGGAAGCCAAGTATCATCCTTTTGCAAGAAACAAAGCTTCAGCAATGCAATGATCTTCTGGTTTGGCAATGTTGGAGTAACAAGTCTGTGAAATGGTTAGATTCTCCTTCTCAAGAAAGTTCTGGTGGAATTTTGTGTTTATGGGACTCTTCAAAAATTCAGGTACTGGATTCTCTAATTGGGCCATATTCAATCACCATTCATTGCAAAAATGTTTCTAGTTCCTATGAATGGATGTTTACTGGTATTTATGCACCTTGTGCAAATAACTCTGAAGAAGTTAAACTTTTTTGGAGAGAGATTGAAGAAGTGAGGTGTTTTTGCAGTTACCTAATGGTTATTTTCAATGATATTGTAGTAAAAGGTTTGTTGAGACTTGTGAAGGAAGATTTTTTTAGACTTAATTTTTATAAATAAAAATAACAAACTCAATTAAAAAGTGTTGTAAAAATTATGGAGAGACCGGGGCTAAGATTCCACCATTGGTCGATATTAGTGATTTAATAAAACAATAATTATGCAACTCAACATTCAAATTGATTCTATTAGTATTGCCTAGACATGTAGATTTTCAAAAGAATAGATGTTAATCCAATCATAGAATATCAAAACCCTAAAGCAAGCATATTCTATCAAGAGAAAATACACCTAACTAATTAAAATCATATAATCAAGTTTTAATTCAAAGCAAAAATCATAATAGAGTTGTTATAATTAATTAAAAATAGAAATGTATCACTTTTACCGAAACAACGGCTTCCTCCATAGCCCCAAGGATTGGGGTCTAGCTCCGCATATTGGAAACACACTCAGAATAATTTTTTATTGCTCAAAAGTGTTTACAAGTGATGAAATGGGAGAAAATAATGATTAAACCGGGTTTGCTCTAAACGATCCCCAAACTCTCCATCCCCTCACTGATACCCAAGACACTCTTATTTATATTGTGAATCCAATCTTAGGTCGACAATCATCTCAATTACTCCAAAAGATCTTTGCAGTTAATGAAAGTATTTCATGGGAATATTTCCTCTCCATTTTCACACGTCTTCTGAGTTGTATGGTATATCCAAATCTTCTCATTTAATTGAGCCAAAATAATGAAGAGAATATCTTCAATTAATTCCGTGAATAATTCTTTCCCTGTTTTCGAAAATATCCAAAAGTATACGATTTCCTTCCATTCAAGACACGTACAAAATCTTACTGTCATGGTAAGAAGATAATCATGTCTTAAAGACACAAATATCCCCATAATATCATGACCAGAATCTCACACAGTTGAGATTTCTTTTCCCGCCAAATATCTTTCCCGTGAAGAAAAAGATGGGCTCCCCCTATCCGGTCCTGGGGTGCGAATAGCAGATGCCATGAGGGGTGTCTCTGATTAGCTGCTTGGGTGCAAATATCCTTTGGGTACCCCTTATCATTTGGGCGCTCCTTATCCAAAAGTGATAATCCGAATAACACGTTCCTTCCGGTGCTTTAGACGACTTTTCGAGCCGATTTTTCCAAGAATGTTTATTTCCAAAAATACCTATAAACACATAAAATACCATAATAAGTACAAAAACCGAGTACCAACAATACATGAAATTAAGGGCAACGTAGACACAAAAATGTGTCTATCAAATACCCCCAAATTTATTATTTGCTAGTCCTCGAGCAAAACTAATCTAGAAAATAAAATGACTACACTTAGCACGTGCAGCAAGCCGTTAAACCGCTAGGTGGCCCTAGCGGCAGAGTGTTGTCTCCGGAGGGTTTACCAGAGGTGTACCCACAAAACCTTTACTCCAGACCCTAGCTATCTATGCATTACCTTGGAAGGCACTAAAGAATCTCCTTGGTTGGCATACTTATTGACTATAGGAGGAAGTACCCTGATGCGAAATTCCAATTGATGTACACGAGTTTGCACTCAAGCATACTAAAATTCATATAAAGTGACAGAGCTCTACTCAGATAGTTTCTGGACATCATAAACCGGAGTCAACCAATCACATGGATAGATTAAGAAGATGGATGTAGAGAAAAACGTAGATGATGTTAACTAAGGTGAACCTATACTAATGGACTGAGATACTGGTCTGGACTAATATCAACACACACGACATATAAAAGGGAACCAGTGGTCGATAATCCTAACTCTAAGTCAACTCAGCTGGCATATACAAGGGTACCAGTGGTCGACTTTATTGTATTTATTCTGGTTGGTCTGGTGGTCTGGTCTCAATTTTTTTTTCTATTTTTTTTTTTTGATCTCAATCACTCTATTTCACCCTAGCAATGGTAAAAATAAAAAAAAAGAACTGATCAGGATTCTTTCGATGTTTCCATCACGAGGATATGGTGAAACTACCATGTTTTCTTTTTTTCTAACACTTGAGCTCTGTGATTTAATGAATAGACTCTTCTAGATGTTTCCATCTAATCAGATTGGTTCCTCAACTCCTACAACCAAAATGCTTCCATCCACTTAGATTGGTTAGTGCCATCCTTAATAAACATAAATTTCTAAGCTCTGGAGTTTATTTATTGCAGCTAACAAAAAGTTTCTTCCCACCCCCAAACTTAAATCTAACACTGTCCTCAATGTTCTAAAAATGAAATTAAAAGCATGAACAAGGAGAAACTGTTACCACTTGAGGAAAAGAAACAAGGAAGGATATTACCGTGTCACATGAGCGCGGGTTCCTCCCAGTAAATGCTAAATTTAAAGTCTCTAGCTAGACATCAAATACCTCAAAAAGGATTGCCACCTCCCAAAGTCGTATACCAATAGTCGAAACAATTGTGGGTCCACAAGACCAAATAGAGCTAACACAAATATGAGACAACAACACTGGTTCAGAAAAATGAAAAGAAGGAGCACATCCTCGTCTAAGGTTTCTGTCAAGACAACTGGGTTTATCTGGGTAGCATAATTTAGATTCTTATGTGTATCTTGATAAATAGATTCATCCGAAAAACGGGTCTCTAATACCTGAGTTACCTCCTGGACAGTATCAGGTGGATCGGTTTGCGGAGTCTGAATAGACTCAAGTGATATCTCAGATGCACAAAGCTCGAGTCCCAAGTTAGGGACTCTAATTAGGGATATGTGACAATCATAAGAACCATCACTACCCCCAAACTTAGGGTTTTCACTACTCACAGACAAACCTCTAACTATTACTTGAATTTCCGGATCTTCAGAGTCCTTAAAATACTCAAGAGATTCTTCAAATTCTCCACCCCCAATCTTATGGTTATCATTACTCTCAGAAAGACCTAACAGTATTGCCTGAATTTCAGGGTACGTAGGGTCTTTAAAATACTCAAGGGGTTCTTCTAAAGATTGATCACACATCTGGTATAAGAGAATGGTTTCCTAAAATTCATCTAAAGAATCTCCCAATAGAGTATCATGCCAATTATCTTGAACTAAATCCTGAACTAAAGTGCTAATCATATTCACTTCTTCTAATTCATCATTCTCAGAAGGTTGTCTAGTAACATTAAAGACATTTAGTTCAGTGGTCATATTACCAAAGGATATGTTCATAAGTCTGGTTCTACAGTTGATAACAGCGTTAGCTGTGGCTAAAAATGGGCGACCTAGAACCACCGGAATTTGAGAACTTGGGTCCTGAATTGGCTGGGTGTCTAAAACAACAAAATCCATTGGATAAATAAACTTATCAACCTCGATCAGAACATCCTCAATGACACCACGAGGTATTTTGACAGACCTATCAGCTAATTGTAGTGTCATTTTGGTCGGTTTCAACTTACCAAGACCTAGCTGGGTTTATACATGATACGGGAGTACGTTAACACTAGCTCATAAGTCAATTAATGCCTTATCGACAGTGTGGTTACCAATTTCACAAGATATGGTAGGGCATCCAGGGTCCTTATACTTAGAGGGTGTTTGGTTTAGAAGAATTGAACTTACTTGACCAGCTAAAAAGGCTTTCTTATGAACATTAAGCTTACGCTTTCTTGTACAAAGATCTTTAAGGAAATTTGCATAAGCAGGCATCTTCCTAAGTGCTTCTAATAAAGGAATATTGATGTTCACCTGCTTAAATATTTCCATTATCTCGTTGAAAGTTGACTCCTTCTTTGTTAGGGTTAACAACTGAGGATATGGGGCTCTAGGCACAAAGATAGTCCTATCAGGAATTTCTTGGGACTCCTTAGAAATTGTTTCAGTTTCCTCAGTTATGGGTTCCTCTTGGGAAGTAAAGGGTGGAACTACAGTATGTTCACTAGGCATGGCTACCTTATTGTCTACTGTTTTACCGCTCCTGAGGGTTTTTATCGATTTCACATGGTTTGATGATTCCTCACCAACTAAAGATATTTGATGGACCCCCTAGGATTGGCTTGAGTTTGACTAGGAAACTTACCTTATTCTCTCTCACTTAAATACTTAGCTATTTGGCCGACCTGAAGTTCTAATTTAGCAAGAGTCTGGGAATTATCCTTATGGTTCTGCATGGTTTCTTGTTGAAAGATAAGGAGGTTAGCTGATAACATATCATGGTTCTTTACTAACATAGTAAGAGCTTCTTCTAAGGTAGAGATCTTTTTCTCAGAAGTGTTCTGAAAATGGGTTTGACCTGAAGGGTTCTGAGTATAACCAAAACCTGGGGGAGGCTGAGTATTACTAGGATGGTTTCTCAAACCAGGGTTGTAGGTCTCTGAGTATGGGTCAAACTTCTGACGGTTCTCAATCCTAGCATTGTTATAGACAGCACGAGCTTGCTCTTCACTAACCTGACCTTCCCAAAATGAGTTATCGGGCTCTATTCCACAACTAGAGACTTGAGAGGCTCTATTAGGTTCAACAAGGGACCTATGTTTAGACTGACACATTTCCAAAGCTTCTAACCTTCTAGAGAAAGCAGCAAACTTAGCATCTAACGCAAAACTTGTATCTACCATACTGGTGCTACTTCTATTAACCAAGATTCTTTTAGGGGGTTCAACACAAGACTCCCACTGTTGGGATTTTTCAGCGACATCTCCTAAGAAGGTAAAAGCATCATCAACATTTTTACTAGTGAACTCACCAGCGCACATAGACTCGACCATGGCTTTGGTCGAATAGTCTAAACCCTCATAAATAATTTCTAAAAATTTCATCTTATCAAATCCATGGTGAGGACACTGGGATAAGAGATCATTGAATCTCTCTAAAAACCTATAAAGAGACTCTCCCTCTTGTTGCACACTAGCACTAATTTTCTGCCTAACAGCTGCAGTTTTATGCTTAGGGTAGAATTTCATATAGAAAGCAGCAATAAGTTCCTGCCATGTTTCAATGGATTCAGATGGTAGGTTTTTCAGCCAGGTCTTGGCTTTATTTCTCAAGGAAAAGGGGAACATCTTAAGTTTCAAAACTTCATCAGTAAGGTCTTTTATTCTAACTGTCCCACAAATTTCCTCAAAGTCCCTAATATGAAAATAAGGGTTCTCATCATCTTTTCCTAAGAATATAGGGATCATCTGAAGAATACTAGGTTTTATCTCGAAATTAGCCGTATTGGCTGGAAATTTAATGAACGAAGCTCGGTTGGTCCTAGTTGGGAACATGTAATCTTTCAAAGTTGTCATTGCTTTATCACTAATCAAACGACCTAGAGTGTTTCTTTTCCAAGCCCGCTCTCTAATAACCTCGGGCATACACTAGAAAAACAGAAGAAAAAGAAAAGTCCTAAAAGGAAGGGAAGTTCTATGCAAACACAAATAAGGATGACTTCACCACAACAAACCTACTGATTTCTAGCAAACAAAAAGCGTGATGGCTCCACTTAGATTGTTTCTAGACCAGCTTCTAATCCTTCGAAAGGGAATTCGTTACAATTTAATAAAACCCCTCTGGAATCAATCCGAGTAAAAGTAAGTTGAATAGAGGCGAGGGAAGCTGCGTGGATCTTTGATACCCAAGGACTCACCGCATTACAAGGCGGCGCAGTCACGCATTCAACTCACATAAACCATCATGAACTTCGAAGTATGCTTAAAAGAGTAACCAATATTTTTCGAACGACTTTCCTATTAAGCTCGTTACCCTATAGGTCTCGTTCTAGTCAGTATTTTTCGAACGACTCTCAAGTCTCTAGTTGTGGAATAAAACCCAATAACTCGTTTTGGGAAGGTCATTGTTAGTGAAGAGCAAGCCCATGCTGTCTATAACAATGCTAGGTTCGAGAACCGTCAGAAGTTTGACCCATACTCAGAGACCTACAACCCTGGTTGGAAAAACCATCCTAATTTTTCTTGGTCCAAGGGCCAGAATCAAGGTCATCCTAGTAATACTCATCCTCCCCAAGGTTTTGGTTATACTCAGAGCCCTTCAGGTCAAACCCAGTTTCAAAACACTTCTGAGAAAAAGATCTCTACCTTAGAAGAATCTCTTACTATGTTAGTAAAGAACCATGATATGTTATCATCTAACCACCTTAGCTTTCAACAAGAAACCATGCAGAACCATAAGGATAATTCCCAGACTCTTGCTAAATTAGAACTTCAAGTCGGACAAATAGCTAAGTATTTAAGTGAGAGAGAAGAAGGTAAGTTTCCTAGTCAAACTCAAGCCAATCCTAGGGGGGTCCATCAAATATCTTTAGTTGGTGAGGAATCATCAAACCATGTGAACTCGATAAAAACCCTCAGGAGCGGTAAAACAGTAGACAATAAGGTAGTCATGCCTAGTGAACATACTGTAGTTCCACCCTCTACTTCCCAAGAGGAACCCATAACTGAGGAAACTGAAACAATTTCTAAGGAGTCCCAAGAAATTCCTGATATGACTATCTTTGTGCCCAGAGCCCCATATCCTCAGTTGTTAACCCCAACAAAGAAGGAGTCAACTTTCAACGAGATAATGGAAATATTTAAGCAGGTGAACATCAACATTCCTTTATTAGAAGCAATTAGGCAGATGCCTTCTTATGCCAAGTTCCTTAAAGATCTTTGTACAAGAAAGCGTAAGCTTAATGTTCATAAGAAAGCCTTTTTAGCTGGTCAAGTAAGTTCGATTCTTCTAAACCAAACACCCCTAAGTATAAGGACCCTGGATGCCCTACCATATCTTGTGCAATTGGTAACCACACTGTCGATAAGGCATTACTTGACTTAGGATCTAGTGTTAACTTACTCCCGTATCATGTATACACCCAGTTAGGTCTTGGTGAGTTGAAACCGACCAAAATGACACTACAATTAGCTGATAGGTCTGTCAAAGTCCCCCGTGTTGTCATAGAGGATGTTCTGATCGAGGTTGATAAGTTTATTTATCCAGTGGATTTTGTTTTTTTAGACACCCAGCCAGTTCAGGACCCAAGTGCTCAAATCTCGGTGATTACCTAACTCCATCTGGCACCGTTAGTTTCGTTGTATATATGCATCCAACGGTCGCTGCCAACCTCTTCACTTTTAGCCGTTAGATCGATCCATCATCTCCACATCCCACGGCTCATCCTCGTTGTTCATCCAATTTGCTACAACCGCCCAACACCCGAGCACCCGATACCTATACCCATACCAAACATCCCCTTCCCCTTCTTCCATCGACATCTCCTCCTCCATACCCTGTGCAGAGCCACCACCACTCCCTACGCCACCAAACCAACCCTAAACCTAAACCCATCATTACCATCACGTCCTATCTCTTTATCAACCACTAATTTCTCCAATTTCTCATCTTTCTTCTCACTGAAACCCTAGGTGAGAAATTGGGGATATAAGTGATGTTAAAGCAACAATTGGAGCATGAGATGAACGAGGAGAAGTAATTGGAGAGTGGGTCGACGAGATGGAGTGAGTATCTCAACACATTAGGTAAATCAATTTTACCTAATTTTCTGTTTTTGGGGAAAAGGGGTTGGAACCCTAATTCTGATATGGGGAGTATAAATTTGTAATGTTTTGTGTG